>NW_024070885.1:0-9513 GCF_014754425.2 Oryx dammah
AGTGTGTCCTCTCAGTGTTGTTGCCCAATTGTCCCCACGTGTGGAAATGCAGCATCCCGGGGTGCGTGGCACCAGGGCCACAGGCTTCTGATGGGAGCTTGAGGCTTTCTTACTCGGGCTATTGGAGTCTGAGTCTCAGTATCCTGGAAAATGGATTCCATTATCTGTAAAGTTCCCCAGTTCTCTAGGATGCAGTTCTATTCCTTGATATTCAAATATTGGCATCAAATTAAATTAATGTGGAAAAGTCTGATGACAGCCTCCTAATTCAAGGTTTCTGTGTGACTAATAATTGCCTTTGCTCATGAATAAGGGGATTAAATTTACAGTGTCATCTTCTATGTCACTAAATCCCATGGGTATTTTGCAGGAGAAACTCCTGAAGAAAATGAGCTCTTTATGGAAGATGAGAGAAGAAATATAAATCAGTCTGAATCAGGAAGATAACACAACTCAAGTCCTTTGAGGTAAGAATAGAAATGTTCTTATTTATTTGTATAAATAGTGATATAATTTTACATTAGATTTTTTTAGGTCAATGTAAGTTCCTGTTAAGGGCTACTGGTCTCTTCCCAGGAGGAGTGGTTTCAAATGACTGATTAGTAATTGCCATTAGAACAGGCTAATATATGCTAGTTCAAAGAATGCTAGTTAGTATATTGGATAACCAAGCCATGAAATGGATTCTAAGGTCACATTTTGAAGATTGAAATAAGCCTTTTCAGACATGGGGTGAAGAGCCTAAGCCACTCCATTTTGCCAAAAAAAAAAAAAAAAGTCTCCATTTTAGAGTTCTGAGGAAAGAGTCTTTGGAAATCCCCTGACCTCACCCCACCACCTTCGAGCCAATCAGATCCCAGATCAGGATCTCCTGATTTTACGTTCAGGACTTATGACCTGCCCAGGAAATTTGAATTAAGCCTGGGAAATGAAAACCAATCAGAACCCAACACCTAACCCTTCCACAGAAGGTAACCAGTTAGACATCTCCCAACCTGGAAACTCCCGTTTTTTGAATTTTTCGCAGGAGAATACCCTATATAAGCAATGTAACCTAGAGTTCGGGGCTCCTCTCCTTAGCCACTGCATCAGTAACGGTGGGAGCCCCAGCTCGAGCTCGGTAATAAAAACTCTCTTGCTTTTGCATCGGATATCGGCTCCCTGGTGGTCATTGGGAGATTTCGCGACTTGGGCATAACATTTGGGAGCTCGTCCGGGATCTCCCATCGGCCCCGCAGGGAAACCAATCTGGAGAGTTATTTGTTGCCGGTAAGCTCTTCTCTGTCTCTTTGTTTCTGATAAGGCCTATTTTCTGAAACCGATATATGAATCAGGCAGACGCGCTGACAGGTCACCGGTGTGGGTCTTTGGGAGATGTCCCTGGCCCCTTCGGAGGGGATGGAATGCCCCTGTTCTCCGTAGACGATGGCGGGTCGCTCCTGCTGAACGGCCAGAGGCCGTCATCTTACTTTCAGTTTTGCCTCCAGACTCCTGGAGGTCTGTATCTTCTGTCTCTCTGTCTGTCTGTGTGGCTATCTGTACTGTCTGTGTTAATTTACCAACATCTGACTGATCTAGGAATGATGGGGCAAAGTCAATCTAATCCTACCCCTCTATCCTTGATCACTGACCATTTTAAGGAGGTCAAGATGTGCGCACGTGACCTCAGTGTGGAAATTAAGAAAGATAAATTAATCATTTTTTTCAGCGCAGAATGGCCAACCTTCCACGTGGGATGGCCCCCAGAGGGCACCTTTGATTTGGAAACCGTGCACCGAGTCCGAGACATCATCTTTCGACCATGGAGCGGACACCTTGACCAAGTTCCTTATGTCATACTGTGGGAAGATCTCATATTACGCCCCCCTCCATGGGTAAAACCTTTCTTGCCTCAACAGGGATTCTCCACTGCGCAGGTGCTGGTGACACGTGTAGGAAAGAACCTGAAATATCCCAAGGAACCTGAACCAATGGCACCACTATACCCCATTTTACAAGGGGGAACAGAGGAAGAACTTCTCTTCCCACCCCTGTACCAATCCCTCGAGCCACCGCAGGTCCCTACTATCCCTCCACCTAGAGCCGACACATCAGAAGGGGGGCCCGCACAAAATACTCGCCATAGGTGAACCATGTCTCTGGCGGGGCCGGTAGACTCAACTGTTGCCCTCCCTTTACGAGTGGCCGGTCCCCCCGACGAGGAAGGGAACCAACCTCATCAAAACTGGCCCTTCTCTACCAGTGACCTATATAACTGGAGGTCACAGAATGCTAAGTTCTCAGATAACCCTAGAGATCTAACTAACCTTCTAGAAACTGTGCTTTTTACTTATCAGCCCACCTGGGATGACTGTCAACAGCTGCTCCAGATTCTCTTCACCACGGAAGAGAGAGAGAATACAGAATGAGGCCCATAAAAGTGTCCCAGGGGCAAATGGAGAACCCACCACTAATATAGATGAAATTAACACCTCTTTTCCTTTATCACGACCTGACTGGGATTATAATATGGCACAAGGTAAGGAGAGGCTCTGGGTCTACCGCCAGACTCTGTTGGGGGGGCTCAAGGCAGCTTCATGGAAACCCACTAACCTAGCTAGAGTAGGAGATGTTCAACAAGGCCCCACTGAGAGTCCAGCTGCTTATCTGGAAAGGCTGATGGAGGCCTTTAGACAATACACCCCATGGACCCAGAAGCAGAAGGCACTCAGGCTGCTTTAATAATGCATTTTGTCAACCAGGCAGCTCCAGACATCAGGAAAAAGTTACAAAAACTAGAATGCCTGGGTGAAAAGAGTATCCAGAATTTAATAACAGTGGCAGAAAGGGTCTACAATACTGGAGAGCCCCCCGAGGAAAAACAAGCTAAGTTAGCAGACGGCCAGACCTGCAATATGGCGCGCATCCTGCTAGCAGTAACAGTTCCTGATCCAGGAGAAAGGGAGCGCCAGCTGCACCGCCTAGCAGCTGAAGGTAAGAGCCGCCCCTGTACGCGACCAGCATTAGGAAAGAACTAATGCGCCTATTGTAAGGAGAAAGGACAGTGGGCCAAAGAATGCCCTAAGAAAAAGAAGGGACCACGAAAGACCCCTATCCTGGCCATCGATGAACTGAGCGACTAGAGGAGACAGGGTTCGGCTCCCCTCCCCGAACCCAAGGTAACCCTAAGAGTGGAGGGGACCCCAATTGACTTCCTTGTCGACACAGGGGCTCAATATTCGGTTTTGCTGGAGCCCCAAGGGAAACTGGCCAGAAAGATTTCATGGGTGCAGGGGGCCACTGGGGTGAAACAATATCAATGGACTACTGGAAGATCGGTGGATTTGGGCACAGGCTGGGTATCCCACTCCTTTATCGTCATCCCAGAATGCCCCCTGCCACTGTTGGGAAGAGACTTGTTAACCAAGATGGGAGCTCAAATTCACTTCCTCCCAGGAGAAACTAAAATACTTGATCAGGTGGGCAGGCCAATTCAAGTACAGACAATTCAATTAGAGGATGAATATTGGCTGCACCAAAAACCGACCCTTCCCCAAATGGACATCCAGGAGTGGCTAGATGAATTCCCTGAAGCGTGGGCTGAGACAGGGGGAACCGGCTTGGCTAGGCACTGCCCTCCTATATATAGATCTCAAGCCAGGGACCGATCCCATCTGAGTCAGACAATATCCTATGACCTTAGAGGCCCGACAGGGAATCACCCCCCATATCCACAGGCTTCTAGCCCAGAAAATCTTGAGACCCTGTCAGTCGGTGTAGAACACTCCCCTGCTCCCTGTTAAAAAACCAAATTCTCATGACTATTGGCCAGTACAGGACCTGCGGGAAGTTAACCGCTGAGTTCTAGATAGTCATCCTATGGTGCCAAACCCATACAACCTCTTGAGCTCGCTCCCGCCAGATCATCACTGGTATACGGTCCTAGATCTAAAAGATGCTTTCTTTAGTCTATCCCTGGTGCCCAAGAGCCAGGAGCTTTTCGCCTTTGAGTGGTCCGACCTGGAAGAGGGGATCAATAGCCAGCTGACCTGGATGCGACTGCCACAGGGATTTAAAAATTCTCCCACTATCTTTGATGAGGCCCTCCATGAAGACCTGGGTGAGTTCAGACAACAGCACCCTCAACTAACCTTGTTACAATATGTAGATGACCTCCTGATTGCAGCAAAGGACCAGCAGAATTGCTTCATGGTCACCCGAGAACTGTTGCGGGCCCTTGGAAAATTAGGATTCCAAGCCTCAGCCAAAAAGGCTCACATATGTCAACCAGAGGTCACCTACTTGGGGTACGTATTAAAAGAAGGGCAGAGGTGGCTGTCAGAGGCACGGAAAGAGACAGTACTCAAAATACCAACCCCAGACTCACCTTGAAGGGTGAGAGAATTTCTGGGGTCTGCTGGCTTCTGCCGTCTTTGGATTCCAAACTATGTGGAACTGGATAAACCCTTATATGAAGCCACCAAAAGCACCACCCCTTTCAGCTGGACAGAACAGATGGAGGCCGCCTTCAAAACTATCAAAACGGCTCTGCTGTCAGCCCCCGCCATAGGGTTGCCTGACATCACAAAACCCTTTCTCCTGTATGTGGATGAAAAATGAGTAGCAAAAGGGGTGCAGATGCAACATTTGGGATCTTGGAAACAGCCAGTGGCCTACTTGTCTAAACGCCTAGACCCGTAGCATCAGGCTGGCCCCCTTGCCTCCGCATGAGTGCGGCAGTGGCCCTAATGGTCAAAGATGCAGACAAACTGACACTAGGGCAGGAGTTACACATCACTGCCCCCCACGCCATTGAGGGCATACTGAAACAACCCCCAGATAGATGGATCAGCAACGCTCGGCTGACCCACTACCAGGGACTACTGCTAAACCCCTCCAGAATCATCTTTCTACCACCTACTGCTCTCAATCCTAACCCGAATTTAGAAACCCCAATCCATGACTGCAGCGACATGCTAGCCCAGGTGCGTGGGAGGAGAGAGGACTTGCAAGATCGCCCCCTGGCGGATCCTGGTATACAGACGGGAGCAGTTTCCTTGGAGATGGACTCAGGTATGCGGGGGCTGCCATAACCATGGAAACCCAAATGGTGTGGCGGAAGCAGTACCTCTGGGTACTTCGGCTCAAAGGGCTGAACTAATCGCCCTAACAAAAGCCCTTCAGTTGGGAAAGGACAAAAAACTTAACATTGTTACCGATAGCCGATATGCCTTTGCTACTCCCATATACACCGGGGCCATCTACAGAGAAAGGGGACTCCTCACAGCCGAAGGTAAGATGATTAAAAACAAAGAAGAAATAAAAGCTCTCCTCTCGGCATTATGGCTACCTAAAAAACTAGCCATAATACACTGCCTGGGGCACCAAAAGCCAGACACCCCGATCTCAAAGGGAAACAACTTAGCAGACAGAGCAGCCAGAGATGCGGCCCAGAATACTGTGATAGAGGCCATTCTTCAGCTGCCTGACCCTGGGAGCCCTATTCTGCCAGCTTTGCCCAATTACTCAACAAGAGACTTAGACTGGATAAAAAGCCTGCCTCTGGCCCAATAGCTGGCTAGGTGGTGGAGAGCAGCAAACAGCTCTCTAATCCTCCCAGAAGAACTAGGAAAACAAGTATTATTAAAAATGCATCGTGCCACTCACCTGGGAACCTGCAAGATGCAAGACCTGATTAGACATGCCAAAATTACCATGAAAGATGTCAGGACGACAATAGAAGACATCGTATCAAACTGCAAAGCATGCCAGCTCACGAACGCTGTCCCTCCTCTGGCCAACCAAGGAATTAGAGAATGGGGGACAAGACCCAGAGCTTACTGGGAGGTGGACTTCACTGAGGTAAAACCGGGTAAATATGGATACAAATACCTGTTGGTGTTCATAGATACCTTCTCAGGGTGGGTAGAAGTGTTCCCCACCAAGAGAGAAACAGCACAGGTGGCGGCCAAAAAGCTGATTGAAGACATCTTGCCACGGTTCAGGTTTCCGGCACAGGTGGGGCCAGATAATGGGCCAGCCTTCGTGTCTCAGGTAAGCCAGGCGGTAGCCCGGGCTTTGGGGGCTAGATGGAAGCTGCACTGTGCCTATAGGCCCCAGAGCTCAGGGCAAGTGGAAAGGATGAATAGGACGCTTAAAGAGACATTAACAAAACTAGTTGCTGAGACTGGCGGGGACTGCATGGCTCTCCTCCCCTTTGCCCTGTACTGGGTGCAGAACTCACCCTACCAACTGGGACTCACCCCTTTTGAAATCATGTATGGGATACCTCCCCCAACAATCCCTAACCTAAAGGCAGAAGTGTTAAAAGAAATAGATGATCAGAAGTTAGTTTTTTTGTCTCTGGTCCTTACAATACTCCCACAGGGACACATGGAAGAGGCTCAAACCACTAAATGAATCAGGCCCTCCACCTGAACCTCACCGCTACCAGCCAGGAGACTGAGTGTACGTGCGCCGTCATCGCCAAGAGACCCTAGACCCTAGGTGGAAGGGACCCTTCTTTGTCATCTTGATGACACAACTGCTCTCAAAGTTGACGGCATCTCTGCTTGGGTCCACTACACCCACACACGGCCTGTGGGCCTGTTCACCTTACGAGAAGAGTTCCACCCCCAGTGGAAGGCCAAATTGGACAAAACTAACCCGCTCAAGCTAAAACTGCAAAGACAACAAAAGTAAGTAAAATGGCTACCTGGCTACTCCTGGTGCTCTCCCTCCTGGGCTGGAAAGTTTTAGGTGTGGCCCAGGACCAAAATCCACACCAATCTTTTAAAATAACCTGGAAACTATGAAATGGAGAGACATACGAGGTGCTGAACCAGTCGACTGCCACGCACCCCGTAAATATATGGTGGCCCGACTTATACTTCCACCTAGAAGAATTGATGGAGACCTCCTGGGCATGCACTTATCTGCGAAAAGTGGGTTTCTATGTGTGTCTGGGGCACAAAAAGGACCAGATAAAGACTTGTGGCGGAATGCAGAGTTGTCACTGTAAGGCATGGGAATGTGTGACTTCAAATGATGGCTGGTGGAAATGGAGTGTGGCCAGGCCGTTGGACCTGGTCATGATGACTTTTGTAAATCCTATCACCTCAGACGTGTGGAACCAGCGATTTACCGGTAGTTGCCCTGACTGCGACCTCATCAAGGTCTCCTTCACTTCTGAAGGACAGAGGGACATAAGATGGACATCGGGATTCATCTGGGGTATACAAGGCCTCTGATTATCTTACTTTTGCTACTCACCTTCGGGCCGTGTTTATTGAACAAGTTAATGACCTTCATCAAGAGCCGCATCAACAACACGGTGCAGCTTATGGTGCTCAGGTCCCAATATACAGCTCTGCCAGCGGCCCTCTTAGCGGAAGAAAATATAGAGCTGGTTACAGACCCATGATTGGGTCTGTCCTGGGTCCTTGAGAAGAGGGGAATGAAGAGCCTAAGCCACTCCATTTTGCAAAAAAAAAAAAAAAAAAAAAAAAAAGACTCCATTTTAGAGTTCTGAGGAAAGAGTCTTTGGAAATCCCCTGACCTCACCCCAGCATCTTTGAGCCAATCAGATCCCAGATCAGGATCTCCTGACTTTACATTCAGGACTTATGACCTGCCCAGGAAATTCGAATTAAGCCCGGGAAATGAAAACCAATCAGAACCCAACACATAACCCTTCCACAGAAGGTAACCAATTAGACGTCTTCCAACCCAGAAACTCCCGTTTTTCGAATTTTTCACAGGAGAATACCCTATATAAGCAATGTAACCCAGAGTTCGGGGCTCCTCTCCTTAGCCGCTGCGTTGGTAATGGTGGGAGCCCCAGCTTGAGCTTGGTAATAAAAAACTCTCTTGCTTTTGCATCAGATATTGGCTCCCTCATGGTCATTGGGAGATTTTGCGACTTGGGCATAACAGGGGTATAAGACACATTGCACTAACTGTGACTGTGAAGGAGAAGAGAGTTGTACCTAGAGGGAAAATGATGTCTCAGGGTAAAAAATCTGCATGCAACGTTGGAGCCACAGCAGACATGGATTACATCCCTGGGTTGGGAAGATCTCCTGGAGGAGGAAATGACAGCCCACCCCAGTATTCCTGCCTGGAGAATCCCATGGACTGTAGCCTGACAAGCTACAGTCCACAAGATCACAAACAGTTGGTCATGACTGTAGAGAGTCAGCATGCAGGAATAAAAAATACATATGTACAAAATGGGATTTACTTCATGAAAGAATATTTAGAAAAATCAGAGAAAGGAACAAGAGAAAAACAAGACTCAGGTCGGAGAGGAAATAATTGATGGAGTAAGAATCTGGAAGAATCTTCCTTGTGAGACAGCCTGGGGTCCCTCAGATGACTTGATTTAAACAGGGAAAGAAATTAAGAATTCAGAGAAAGCATGGGCAATAAGGACCTGAAAATATTCAAGACTCTTTGATGCATGTGGCAGTTTGTCAGGAAATTCCTTGATGACACTAAGGAAATAATATTTGAAGTTTTCTTTTGAATGTGAACATAAGTAATGCTTTGGATCCACTAACTCTGCAGGACTATGTAGCCTTAAGAAAGGTGATGATCAAGCTTGAATATCAGAGGATGCTTCTGTTGCTCCAGGAGGAGGAGCAACTGCCTCTGGAGGCCCTGGAGTGAGAAGCCAAGGAGATTTGTGAACAACTCAAGGAGAGTGTGTTCAGAATGACTCAGTACAGAGCAAGTCTGAAAGAAATGTACAGAGAGCTGACCGAGATGTGCCACAAGCCAGACACGGAGCTGCTCCAGGTGAGAAAGGAGGGTCCGTCCTCAAAGAGAGAAACACTCTTCTAGACGAGCTGCTGTGACACTGAAACATTACCTATACAGACAAATGATAACACAATCAGCAAGATTCTGTGATCTGCTTCTGCTGCTGCTGCTGCTAAGTCCTTTCAGTTGTGTCCGATTCTGTGTGACCCCATAGATGACAGCCCACCAGGCTCCCCTGTCCCTGGGATTCTCCAGGCAAGAACACTGGAGTGGGTTGCCATTTCCTTCTCCAATGCAGGAAAGTGAAAAGTAAAAGTGAAGCCACTCAGTCGTGCCCAACTCTTAGCGACCCCATGGACTACAGCCCACCAGGCTCCTCCATCCATGGGATTTTCCAGGCAAGAGTACTGCAGTGGGGTGCCATCGCCTTCTCCTTCTGTGACCAGGGGAAAGTTAATTTTCTTGGAGTAAATCTCAGTATCAGTTCAGTTGAGTTCAGTTCAGTTCAGTTCAGTTCAGTCATTCAGTTGTGTCCGACTCTTTGTGATCCGATGAATCACAGCACGCCAGGCCTCCCTGTCCATCACCAACTCCTGGAGTTCACTCAGACTCACTTCCATCGAGTCAGTGGTGCCATCCAGCCATCTCATCCTCGGTCATCTCCTTCTCCTCCTGCCCCTAATCCCTCCCAGCATCACAGTCTTTTCCAATGAGTCAACTCTTCGCATGAGATGGCCAAAGTACTGGAGTTTCAGCTTTAGCATCATTCCC
>NW_024070886.1:0-9512 GCF_014754425.2 Oryx dammah
CTGGGCTCTCCAAAGATGAAGTGATTTCTTCCATCATAGATGCCCAGCATATTCAGGAACTTCCAGATCTTCTCCTCAGGGGCGTGGTTGCCATTCAGGTAGATGACACCCAGCAGAGGCATCAGAAGACCATTCTTCGGCAGCCCCCAGTCACCTCTCATAGACTCACTGTCGCTGAGATCTAGGTTGCTCACCAGGGTATAGCAGTGACTGTTGGGCCTGACTTCCTTCAGCACCAGGCCAAACAGCAGCTCCATGTTCTCAGAGGCCCGGCTAAGGATCTCAGGGAATTGCTCCCTGTACATTTTAGTGACTTCCTTCAGCATTTCTGACCTCTTAATGAGCTCCCTCATCTTATACTTATATAGCATGTACTGCACCAACTTCTCTGATTTCCTGGTCAGAAGATCTGTGTGAGAGCTCCCAGCAGCAGCTGAGGCCTGGGAGGAATTTTCCCCTTCCTGACCTTGGCCCTCGGCACCTACACCAGATCTTGAGCGTGCCGCGGCACCGACGCCAGATCTCGAGCGTGCTGCACGCCCGACACCAGATCTTTTGCGTATAGCACCTGCAGCAGCACTGGTGGTGCCTTGGGCTCCCTGAGGCCCCTTGGAGGTGCCAGCAGCAGACGAGCTTGAGGGAGCGCTCTCTGAATCAGGAGGGGTGGAGGAGGTGGTCTCTTCTCCCCCAGATGTGGTAGCCTGATCATGAAGACCCTGGGTCTCAGCTCGGGCCTGGCGACGTTTCTCACGAGCACGGTGCTTACTCTTCTCCCCACGGGGCATGATGGCTGTGGTCAGGGACCGCAGGCAGGAGTCTGCGCCAATAGACAGGAGGTTGGGGCACCTAGAGGATGGAGAATGAGGTGACATGAGCACCTTAAAACAGGGAGATTCCGCCTTGGCTTAATCACAGGCCGCCTCTACAGGTGTCCTTGAGGACACTGCCCTAGCAACCCACAAGGCTCCTGTTCTCCTGCTCACCCTGTCCCCACACAATCCCACAGAGGAAGAACAGAGGCCTTACTTTTCCTCTGTGACCTCTCAGCCCTGCTTTGGATTCACTCAGATGACAGCAAGTGCCAGCAAGTGGGTTTTTCTAAGTTCTACCTCAGTATTATCACGTCAAGTCCTGGCGGAACCTCGCCACCCTTCCCTCTGCTACACTGATGCAGACACTTTAGACCTCCACATGATCCAGAGGTAAGTGAAGGGATGCCTCAGTCCACCTCCCTGCCAGGAGATAGACGACCAGTGCAGAGAGTTCATTAGGGTCTTTTCTTCCCTGAGTTCACTGGGATCATCATTCAAGGTCCTTAGCTTGGCTCCTTAAAATGGCCCACCATTATCCATTTGCGGACTGCTGTCTGCACCTTCAGACTAGACATTTCCCATCCCGTAGACTTCGTATAAAACAGCAAAGAAGGTGCTCAGCCTCACAGCCCTTCCCTGAGATTTCCTGGGCTGAAATCCGAGGGCTGGGATGGGTGCACTGAGTACTCACTCAGGTTCCTAATTGAGCTCCTGGTAGAGAAGCTCAACTTTCTCCTGAAGTGATGACTGCTTGATAGTAAAAGCCAGTCACTCCGTGTCCCAAAAGCAGGAAGTGAAGAGGACCTATCTTACCAAACACGGTCTCCTGAGAACAAAATCTGGTGCAGGCAGGTTGATGTCCCTGTGGACCCTCACAAGATCCCAATTCAAGCTCTAAAATATTCTTTTGCTTCTGTTTTCTCCTATATGTCTTTTTGGAAATAAATTTATTTTTTACAATGTTACAATATTAATTTCTAATATTGTACCAGTTTCTGCCACACATCAATATGAATCAGCCATAGGTTTATCTTATGTCTCCTCCATCTTGAAACTCCCTCCCACGTCACACCCCTCTTAAGTTATCACAGAACACTGGCTTTAAGCTCCCTGGTCATAAAACTAATTCCCACTAGTTATCTATTTTCCATATGGTAATGTGTACCTTTCCAATGTTACTCTCTCAATCTGCCCCTCGCTCTCCCTCCCCTACTGTGTCCATGAGTGTGTTCTCTAGGTCTGCATCTCCAGGCTGCCCTGCAAATAGGTTCATCACTACCATCTTTCTGGATTCCATATATATGCATTAACACATGATATTGGCTTTCCTCTTTCAGACTTCATTCACTCTGCATAAAAATCTAGGAATAAAACTATCACATGAGCAAACAATGCCACTACTGGGCATATATCCTGAGGAAACGGTAATGGAAACAGACACCTGTACTCCTGTTCACAGCAGCAGTCTTTACCATAGCCAGGATACACAAGCAACCAAGGCCTACATGTGACTCATGACAGGGTGGAAGATTTCTCTCCCTCTGCTGACCACTCCATTCAGACCAAGACCCTGACTTCTCCATTAGCCCACAGTGCGGACCGCCATGTATCCTTGAGGTCTCCCAGGGAGGAAGACAGGGAGATGTGGTCCGAATGACGTGGCGTGGAACATCCACAGCCCCCAAGGTTCTCACCATCCAACAGCAAACCGGAAAGCCTCCCTGGCCAACCTGAGGCTGCCCCCACTGACCTGGTCTCTCACTTCCCTGAGATGTCCCGGGAAGTGTCATGTCAAAACGCCCGATTCTCCCAGTCCTGAAAATAGGACTGGCGCTTTATGTGACTCCATTTCTTCTGGGAGGAGCCCCCATCCTCACTCAGCGTCACAGCCATTAATATTGTGGGGGACTAGGTCCCTTTGCTGAACTGGGTCTATTCCATTAGAGCAAGGCTCTCACTTCCCCAAAACCACCTCCACTGGACACCAGGGGGCACCACCATTGGCCAGCTCTACCCGGGGCCTCCTAGCGCCCAGTATAGGGGGGCCGCTCAGTGTGGCCCCCTTGCGGTGTCGCAGTCTGCTCATCAGCCCTCAGGGCCCTCCTCTAGGACCTAGAGCTCCTCCGGGGTAGAATCCGGGCCTACACCCACAGACCAACGCCTTAGCCTGAGAAACTCTAGACCACATTCAGCCGATAGCACTGAGGGGCCCACAAGAGCCATATCACAGGGCTGGGATGTGGATGGGTCACTTTTATTACTGGGAGGGTTGGGAACGTCCCTTCAGCTCCACTCACGTCCTCACCTTGGTTCCGGACGAGTCCTGGACACTAAGTCTCCGCCAAACGGTCGCCGCTCGCTCCCGGTCGATCTGCTCGCTTTCAAAGCGGAAGTGGAGGGGAGCTGCGTAGGGTCCTACGTGGGGTCTCCCAGGGACGACGGCAGGGGCAGCGTACTACGGGAACCCCGGTAGCTCAATATTCATCCGTCCTTGGGTCCTCCTTGTGCAGAGTATCAGAGCCCAGGATGCCTCCTTCTGTGAATCTGAGGCTTCCAGCTCCCAGACAAAGCCCTCGCTTTCCAAGTCCCCAGGGGTGGGAGGCCAGCTCTGCTCTCAGCATCTCTGCTTGTCAGGTGGGTTGCCACTCTGTGAGCCTCCTTCGTTGGGGGAGAGATCCTGTCACTAGAACTGATGGTCCTCACCTTATGTCCAGTTATGGTCAACACACCCCCATCTGCAGATCTGGGTTCTGCTCTGGCTAGAGGAGACTCAGCCGTCCCTCAGATCACACAGGTTGAATGAGGGGACCACTCAGAAGTAGCTCTTTGGCGCTTCTGAGGGCTAAGAATTTACAGAATTCTGTTTGGCTCCCTCAGCAGGGGTCCCCGCTAACACTCAGCATCACTTGTGAGGTCCTCTTTGAATTCAGGTCCCTCCCTCTGCGAAACTGCGCCTGATTGCATTAGACAGAGGTCTCACCTCGCTAAGACTTTCTAGACCGAAATCAACCTGACACCTGTGCTCAGAGCTTCCTGGGGGCCACAGCATCAGTGATTTTCCAGGGCCCCCTTTTATACTGTGTGCTACTGTGAGTCCACTTTCAGGTCCTCACACTGACACAGACAAATCCTGTAACTCCACTCTCGGTTTTATGAAGCTTCTTGTCTTCCATCAAGGTCCTGGTCTCCTGAGAATTCCACGTTGGAAGTGACGATGACCCTCATGTGATCCTAGTCCATCAGGGCCTCTGAGAATAGACACTGGGGATGCACCTTGAGTCCTTCCGATTCCTCTTGCTTAACATCCTCACTACATCTACCACAGCCTGGGACTGCTCCTTCTACTGATCTAAGATTCCTCTTCTTAGGCTTTGGGGGACCACTATATTCAGGGGTGATTGTCTCCTCAGTCCTCCTTCATGGAGGTTCCCGTATCAGCTTCTGTCCCTCGATTAAAGGCTTCCTGGGGAATGCATATTGCTACAAACAGTGAGCAGTTACCCTCTAGCAAATCATGGAGAAAATGGGTCTCGGTGCCAAAAGTGACGTAAGATTAGGAAAATGCAGCAGAAATTAAGGCACTCAGGACAGATGTTATGATGTCAAAGAGATCTAGTTGATATATTCCTGCTCTTCAGCCACATTTAGGGTGTGTGCTTAATCACTCTATCATGTCCCACTGTTTGTGATCCCATGTACTGTAGCGCGCAAGGCTCCTCTGTCCATGCAGATTCTCCAGGCAAGAATACTGAAGTGTGTTACATGCCCTCCACCAGGGATTGTGCCCAACCCAGAGATCGAACCCAGGTCTCCCGTATTACAGGCACATTCTTTACCATCTGAGTCACCATCTTTAGGGTAGTTCTAAAATATTTACTCTCGGCACCTCCCTGTTGGTCCAGTGGTTTTGTGCTCCTGAATGCAGGGGTCCTCGGTTTGATCCCTAGTCAGGCAACTTGATCCCACATGCCAAAACTAAAACTCTCACATCCAACAACTAAGAGTTCTCGTGCCACAACTAAAATCTCACATTCCACAATTAAAGAGCCTGCATGTGGCAACAAAGATTCTAAGTGTCACAACTAAGACCAGAGCAGTCAAAAAACAAATAGAAATACCTTTTTAATTAAAACAAAGAAAATGTTTTCTTTCTACATATAAGGACAGCGCCAGATAATCTTGTAAGCCCTCGATCACTTGAGCCTGTCTGAATTTGCACCTGCAGATGATCATATGCTTACTGAGCATTATCTCCTTCTCTCCTTTATTCATACCTCTTAATTATTTTGATGTTTCTACTGCCTTGGCTAGATATTCCATCCCAGTGTTTTCTTCACAGAGTCCTTCTTTCTGTCACTCAAGATACACTTTGGAGTGCTAGAAGACAGTGAAGTAACTGACTCATGAGCACCTCAGGCCGGGACAAGTGGAAGGCTACACGCTGTGGACAAATTCAGACCAGCGCTCCAGTCCCAGCTCTGTCTCTTATCAGTTGTGTGGACTTGGGTCCATCCCCAAACTCGGGGAGCCTCAGGTGAAGTGGCTTTTGTAGGGCTAGTGGCATGGCGCTAAAGCACCTGGCACAGTGCCTGGACCACACTGAGACTTTACACAATATCTGTTTTTCCTATGATTATGATTCTTTCCTTCCTGGAGGATACCACCAACCCTGATGAAGTTCTTAAATCCAGGAGATGGCAGAGAATCTGTGGCATTCTTGGACATGGAACACTAAATCAGTCCAAAATGCTCTTTCGAAAGAGTCTTTCATTTCCACCTCTAAATCATATTTTGAGTGTGGGGGTAGTTTTTTAACTGAACAAAATTCCAAGAATCTAAATTTGATTCCGAGACTAATTCTGTCTTCCTTCCCAGCTGCTCTTTCATCTGAACACCTCCTAGAAACTTCCTTAGTGGTCCAGGGGTTAAGACTCTGCACTCTCAATGCAGGAGGCCTGGGTCCACCGCTGATCAGGGAACTAGGTCCCAAATGGCACGGCTTCGCCGCAACTAATAGTTCACACGCCACAACTAAAGATTCTATATGCCACAACTGAAACATTCCTCATGCTGCAACTAAAGAACTCTCAGGCTGCAAGGAAGATCAAGGATCCTGTGTGCCAAAGATAAGACCAAGCATAGCCAAATAAATAAGTCACTAAATAAAATAAGCCCCTATCTTCATCAGTTTCACCATCACCGAATATATACTCACCTCACAGACTTTGGTGGAATTATCAACATAGCCAAAAACGCTGAATGGAATGCCCTTTCAATAAAATGAGCTGTTTCCACGACTCACAGCAGAGTGCAGCCCACTGCCTTCTGAGTTTCTGGTATCTTTGTACTATTACTTTTTTCACAGAAGCTCCTTGGAGATGGTTGGCATGAAACATCTCGGTTGTGCACTGTGTTCACGGGCACTGGGACAGGAGCACAGGGCACATTCCACCCCCACCCCAGGGGGGATTTCTCTCTCGTCTACTCATGTTGCTCTTTAGTCACCTGGTCGTGTCTGACCCTTTTGTACCCCATGGACTGAACAGATTGCTCTGTCCGTGGGACTCTCCAGGCAAAAATACTGGATTGGGTAGCCATTTCCTCCTCCACAGAATCTTCCTGACCCAGGGACTGAACCCATGTCTTCTGCTTGGGCAGGCGGGTTCTTTACCAGTGAGCCACCTGGGAAGCCCCATAATTCCAAAGCAATTGTTCAGGGTAGTTTTCCATTCCAGGCTTAAGTCTCTCAACTTTGAGACCTGCCATCTGAGGGAATGACCCCTATGCAGTATTTCCACAGCCTCCCTGGTGGGCTCACCATGTAGCCTAACTTAAATCTACCTTCCACCACCAGACTTTTATTGCCCTAAAGTCTCCAAGTGCCTTGCCTCAGTTATTTACACTAGACTCCTCATGAGGAAGCCCTCAATCCCCTCCCCTCCTTACACCTCATTTGTACTGGGCCCCTAGATCTCAGGTCACCAGCTACTTTATATGAATGCTGCTCTTAGACTCTAGAATTCTATAAGAAGGGGTTGAGTTTATTTTTCTTAGCATCCCCAAAACCACCCAGAAAACTTCCAAAGAACAGATGCTAAGTTCATATTTGAACAACTATAGTGCAAGTGTGCAAGAAAGCAGTTTTACTGGGATTTCACTTCTCCCACATTCTTAAATAAGCTAAGCCAATCCAGGTAAATAAACTTCAATTTTACAAAGAAAGGCTAAAACAAACAAAACAAACCAACAAGTGAATACCTCTTAAGATTTTTTTCGTATCTGATAATCTCACAGACTTCACTGTGGAAAAATTTCCTTTTTCACAAAAAAATCTATATTCCAGTATCATGTCATCTTGTTCTGAATGACAAGAAATGATTCAAGGATTTCAGTCTGTGCTATGTACTACGAAAATTCTTATTATTCAACTTAATAATCTGCAGTACATGTGGGAACTGTGCCATTAGTATACTTGGACTCTGAAGCTAAACACATCCTTAATTAAAAGGAACAACATTTAAAAACAGAAAAAAGAAAAGTCTCCAACTTGTGTATACTGAATAGGAACACAAATACATTATATTTTGAATTTCCATGAGCCCCAACGTGGCCCTCCACTAGTGGGAAGATTGCCTGCTTTCTTGAAATGCAATGTGAAGTATCCGCTCAGACTTCACTAGGGGTAGGAGGAGCTTTGGACATGCTCTGGAAAGTGCACTGGCCCTGCCACCGTAGGAGCCCTGGCTGCAGCTCTGGCTCTGGCTCTCTCTCTTTCAGCTCTCAAAGCCTCTTCATACCAGATCAGGAAGGCACTGGACTTGGTATCATTGACATTAGCCCCAAACTCCCACATTCTTTTATATATCTATATCTATCACGGAAGCATCCCTTATTAGTTTACAAAACTGTACTCATTCCTTTTTATAGCTTCGTAGTACTCCACTCTGTGGAATATCATGTTGCCTCAATTAACATGTGCATGGACATTTACATATTTTCCTATGGTTGTGGATGTCTCTTCAGTGTTAATTTCGGAAAACACTGAATTACTGACTCAAATGTAAAAGCACATTTAATTTTCTGACATTACCAAATTATATTTATGCTCTAATCTCATTCTTTCACATGTAGCTCTCAAAGAATGAGATTAGTATATTCTCTAACACCATATACAAAAGTAAACTGAAAATGGATTAAAGACCTAGCTATAAGAGTGGAAACCATAAAACTCTTAGAAGATAATATGAGCAGAACACTCTTTGACATAAATCATAACAATATTTTTTGGATCTGTCTGCTAAAGCTAGGGAAATAGAAGCAAAAATAAATAAATGGGCTGTAATTAAAGTTCAAAGCTTTTGCACAGAAAACGAAACCATCAACAAAATGAAAAGCCAACCTACTATATGGGAGAAAATATTTGCCAATGATATCACCAATAAGGGGTTAATATCCAAAATACATAAACAGTTGATATAACAGTTTAAAAACAACAATCAAGAAAAAGATGGGCAGAAGACTTAAATACACATTTTTCCAAAGAAGACATACAAACGGCCGAGAGGCACATGAAAAGATGTTCAACATCGTTAATCATCATATGAATGCAAATTAAACCCACAATGAGGTATTATCTTATACCTATTAGAAGGGCTATCATCCCGAAGGAAGAGAAGTGACAAATGCTGGTGAGCATGTGGACACGATCTGTACACTGTTGGTGCGAATGTCAGTTGGTGCAGCCACCATGGATAACAGTAAGGAGGGTCCTCAGAATCTAAAAGCAGAACTACCAAATGACCCAGCAATCCCACTCCTGGGTGTATATCTGAAAAAAAAAAATAGCCCACGAATTAGGATGGTCTCCGTCAGGTACTCGATGCTTGTCTGAGTCTAAGGGTTTCCACTGCTCGTGTCCCCTTCCCTTCCAGCCTCATCTACCCTCTGCCAGGGAGCCCTCCCCAGTCCAACCTCCCTGGTTATTGAGAAGGCACCTGTGTCTGGCAGAGCCAGTGTGAGATGAAGAGATAGTCCTTCCCAGCCACCAGATAATCAGGAGTTTGGGCCGGATGTTTGATCACACACTGAGACAGCGAGAAGTTAGACAAAAAGCACAGACTGTGGCACTGAAATGGATTAATAAGGAACTTAGTGATGTGGCCAGCGACCGTCCAGCACAATATTCTGCAGGTCCAGTTGGGGATGACACATTTCATTGGCAAACCACAATTACAAACAAGAACGGCAGCCCATATCGAGACAGTGTATTCTCTTTTTCTTTCTTTCTTTCTTTCTTTTTTATTTTACTTTACAATTCTGTATTGGTTTTGCCATACATTGACATGAATCCACCACGGGTGTACATGCGTTCCCAAACATGAACCCCCCTCCCACTTGCAGGATACGGCATGCTTGGGGCTGGAACACGGGGATGACCCAGAGAGATGTTGTGAGACAGTGTATTCTCTGCGACAATTCATTTCCCTAAAGACTACCCGTTCACACTACCTAAGGGTGCATTTGCAACAGAATTTACACCCAGACATGAACACTAACGGCGGCACTCGGCTTGCTACTCTAAGATCACTGTGGTCTCTTGCTTTCATGATTTCTAGAGTTCTGGTGTCCATTTGTTCCCTGCTATGTGATCAGAACCCAGATGATAGCCTCCCCAGAGCCAGAGGTTGCATAGATCTATAA
>NW_024070887.1:0-9508 GCF_014754425.2 Oryx dammah
AGGGTGTAGGAGGTCTGGGTGAAGGCGGGGGCGTTGTCGTTGACGTCAGACACCAGCACGGTTATGTTGTGCTCGGTTTTCAGTCTGGGAGTTCCCATGTCAGTGACCGTGATGGTGACGTTGTACTCCGCTTGCCTTTCTCTGTCCAGCATTCTTTCCGTTTCCAACGTGTAGTAATTCTCAACTGATGATTTTAGCACGAACGGGAGGTTTTCTGAAACAGAACAAATCATCCTCCCATTCTCCCCAGAGTCTCTGTCTCGGATACTAAAAACCATAACCACAATTTCCGGAGAATTTTCTGGGATTGGGCTGGTAATTGATGACACAGTCACTTCAGGAGCATTGTCATTCACATCCATCACCTGAATTCTGAGTGTTGATTTTCCAAAAAGGCCTCCCCCATCTGTGGCTTGAATGATTATGGAATATGATTCAGTTGTTTCAAAATCCAAGGGTGACGTTAAACTCACTTCTCCAGACTTTTGGTTAATTTCAAATGTCTTGCGAATATCTTCTGAGGCATGGGAAAACATATATGATATTTCCCCGTTTTTACCTGAATCTAAATCCCAAGCTGAGACGGTGACAACCGGTGAGCCTAGTATGCTATCTTCTGAAATCTTCACCTCATAAAATGGCTGCTGAAACTCAGGGGAATTGTCGTTACTGTCCACGACCACCACCCGGACCAAGGTACTCCCGGACTTAGGTGGAGACCCACCATCCAGAGCGGTGAGAATGAAATTGAGTTCAGACTGCTCTTCATAATCCAGCGCCTTATCCAGAACTAACTCTGGGTATTTCCTGTTATCCGGATTGACTCTCATTTTAATGTGGAAATGAGAGTTGGGGCTTATTGTGTAGTTTTTTAGAGCGTTGATTCCTACATCCAAATCCTTTGCACTTTCTAGTAAGAACACAGCACCGACAGGACTATTCTCTGGGATTTCTAAGAGCATTTCTTTTTCTAAGAAGGCAGGAGAGTGATCATTTATATCCTTGACCTGGAGCTCAATCCGTAAAAACTCCAAGGGGCTTTTCATTAATATCTGGAAATGCAGCACACAGGGCTCGGTGGAGCCACAGAGCTCCTCCCGGTCTAGTGCTTCAGTTAAGAGCAAATCCCCTGTATTTATGTCCAGCTGCAATCGCTGTTTGTTATCATTAGAGACCACCTGAGCCCCTCTGGAGAATAGCTCACCCACTTCCAGCCCCAGGTCTTTTGCCAGATTGCCTACAAAGCTCCCACTCTGCATTTCCTCTGCCACTGAGAAGCGCCCAGAGTCAGAGCCCGCTTGAGATATCCCCAGCAAAACAAAGAAAAGCAGGACTTGCCTTATCTGCAGAACGCCTGCCCCTCCAATCTCCATAGCTCCTTTCCCAAAAGTCTTCCTGCAGAATCGCTTCACCCTTCCCACTTCTGGGGAAGGTGCCTCTGATAATGTCCACCGAATCTTCCGAGGCTTAAGGATTTTAACCTTGTTCAGTAACTTCTAGTTTGCCACTTGAAGCCTTGTTCTGTCTTCCTAGTGCTGTTTTTGCACTGGGTAACAATGTCCAGAACATCATCCAGCATAGAATGTTTTTTCTCCCCCAGCGATGTTATCCTGCAGCGCCACCATGCGTCTCCACAGATTTTCAGAGTTTGATGAAAGCTCCCTAAATTCCATTCACATAAATATCCTCCAGAAGCAAATATTCTTTTATGTATTGTGTTCAAGTGATTACAGATATAGTCTATCATCCATAAGAGTTATTCTATATTGTTTATAGTTTTTGATGTTATTAGCATGTTTAAAAAGCATTTAAGTATCCTTCCCCACTCTCCACACAATTGTGGTGAAATATAAGATGTGATTCCTGGCCCCCAGGAGCTTGTAATCTTTCTGAGAAAACTGAGCACCAGAGACAAGGAGAGTATAAGTGACTGTTTAACTGAACAAAATTCCAGCACTACTTGGTCTTCCTTAGGTGGTAAGGGAAAGGGAAAGTGTACACAAGACATTTCAGAAGTCCTCTCAAAGGATATAAAACTGAATTAACCATAAGGTAGAACAAAGAGAACTATATGTAGATAGTTCTTATAGCACTAGAAGGCCTTCTGTAGATTTCCTTGATAGCAGTGAACTGTGAACTAAGAGAAAAATGAAGTAAGAGATTGGGGTGGAACATATTGTGGAAATCCATAATTTAGTTCTAGTTTCTCATAATTTACCAAAAAAAAAAGAACAAATACACAAACATATTAGTTTCATTTAACCCAGGCTTACTCCTAAAACTGGCTTCCCTCAGTTTCCCAAGATTTATTCCAGCTCCAGTTATGGTCATCTGCTGTCTCTTTCAGCGCAGGAAGAGAGAGTGAGAGAGATTCTCTTTCCCAGTTGTAGGACAAAAACTTGGTTTTATTCTGATCAGATTAACCAAGATCATGTACCTGCTACTGAGGCGATCATTGTTTCAGGGGTATAGAATTATGAAAGTGAAAGTGAGTCACTCAGTTGTGTCCGACTCTCTGCGACTCGATGGACTATACAGTCCATGGAATTCTATACAGGCCAGAACAGAATTGGAGTGGCTAGCCGTTCCCTTCTCCAGGGGATCTTCCCAACCCAGGGATCTAACCCAGGTCTTCCGCATTGCAGGAAGAATCTTTACCAGCTGATCCACCAGGGAAGCCCACAATAGAATTGTAGGTGGAGATTTTAGTTTCAGAATCTGAACTCATCTTTGTCTTCTGTTTTACTTTAATCCTCTCTAGGATCACCTCTTAAGCTTTTGGTGGTTTCAGTTTTAGCCAAAGTACATGGTTGCTACATGGTGAGGGAGATTGTTTGAAACAGAATTCACCTGTGATGTCCATATAGAAGGTCTCAAGAGTGTGCTCAGAAATTGATGGAGGAGGGATCTAAGAAGTTTTCATTTTTAAAATGTTAAGTTCAATTATATTCTTAAAAATGTAAGCTAAACACATGGTTGAAAAACAAATCACTACAGAAGGGCAGAAATTGAAAAGTAGATGGATTTATTACACACAGTTATCCTCACTCCTTTTATTTTTATTTTTGAATTTAGAGTGAGATTTACTATGCTCAGAGAAGACAGAATACCCTCATGTTTGATTCCTTCCAAATTTCGAAGAGCAATATTACAGTCAGTCAGTTCAGTCTCTCAGTCGTGTCCGACTCTTTGTGACCCCATGAATCGCAGCACACCAGGCCTCCCTGTCCATCACCAACTCCCGGAGTTCACTCAGACTCACGTCCATTGAGTCGGTGATGCCATCCAGCCATCTCATCCTCTGTCGTCCCCTTCTCCTCCTGCCCCCAACCCCTCCCAGCATCAGTCTTTTCCAATAGTCAACTCTTCACATGAGGTGGCCATAGTATTGGAGCTTCAACTTCAGCATCAGCCCTTCCAGTGAACACCCAGGACTGATCTCCTTTAGGATGGACTTGTTGGATCTTCTTGCAGTCCAAGGGACTCTTGAGAGTTCTCCAACACGACAGTTCAAAAGCATCAGTTCTTCAATGCTCAGCTTTCTTCACCGTCCAACTCTCACATCCATACATGACTACTGAAAAAACCATAGCCTTGACTAGACGGACCTTTGTTGGCAAAGTAATGTCTCTGCTTTTCAATATCTAGGTTGGTCATAACTTTTCTTCCAAGGAGTAAGCGTCTCTTAATTTCATGGCTGCAATCACCATCTGCAGTGATTTTGGAGCCCCCAAACATAAAGTCTGACACTGTTTCCACTGTTTCCCCATCTATTTCCCATGAAGTGATGGGACCAGATACCATGATCTTCATTTTCTGAATGTTGAGCCTTGAGCCAACTTTTTCACTTTCCTCCTTCACTTTCATCAAGAGGCTTTTTAGTTCTTCTTCACTTTCTGCCATAAGGGTGGTGTCATCTGCATATCTGAGGTTATTGATATTTCTCCTGGCAATCTTGATTCCAGGTTGTGCTTCCTCCAGCCCAGCGTTTCTCATGATGTACTCTGCGTATAAGTTAAATAAGCAGGGTGACAATATACAGCCTCGACGTATTCCTTTTCCTATTTGGAACCAGTCTGTTGTTCCATGTCCAGTTCTAACTGTTGCTTCCTGACCTGCATACAGGTTTCTCAAGAGGCAGGTCAGATGGTCTGGTATTCCCATCTCTTTAAGAATTTTCCAGTTTATTGTGATCCAGTACTTTCATGTAATTCTTTGATTTTGCACAGCTCACTCCTTTTAAATACCCAATAAATGGTAGTTAATGAAAATTATATGAACTTACAGAGACCAAGAATGTATATATATAAATTTGATGACAGAAATCAGATCAAAGAGCAGTTATCAGTTCCAAGAAATGTCTAAAGAAAAGTTCCTGTTTGTCCAACATAATCCCATTTGGATACAAGATTTAGAGGAACCCAGTGTATAAGACTGAAGTCCAAAAGAAAAAAGAAAAGTTCATTGAGGGCCAAAAAGGAAACGGCAGCCCACTCCAGAATTCTTGCCTGGGAAGTCCCATGGACAGAGGATCCTGGTGGGCTACAGTCTATGGGGTTGGAAAGGAGTTGGACACAACTTAGCGACCAAACAACATCTCTAACTTTGGAGACCCTGGGCAGAGCTAAGAGTGTAAGTGTGAGGGGTGAAGCCCAAAATAGGGAAATCAAACAAAACTTTGCATCCTGAATGGTGAGATTTTTAGTCCCTTTCCACATAGTAGTCTCCAGTTGCAATATGCAGGGTGCGCATCTCTAACTCTCTCTTGCACAGACAATATTGCAGAATCCTAACCTGGAGCATATGAAAGGCTCAAACAGAAACTTAAACATACTGGTATTTGAGGATCTCCTAAGCTAATAACTCTTATCTTACAATGATTACATTAGAGTGAAGTCCTGCCATAGATAACCTCATTATCACATACACAAAGAGCTAACTGTCAGCACCTTGATCTCTCATCATTCTTAAATATGAGAAGATAGCCATGGACCACAAGACATGAAGTATTAATACCAACAAAGTATTAATGCCAAAACCACCACCACCACCATAAAAGGGAGTCACAGGAGGAAGTAGATACAGAAATAGAGAAAACAGAAGAAAGTGTTTTAAAATGTTTGATTAACTTGTTGGATAGCAGAAATTAACAGAGCAATGTAAATCAACTATATTTCAATATAAAAAATCTGATTCATATCCTCAAGAGTAGTAAAATCTAATAAGAGCTAATATTTATTGAGTATTCTGTGCTGCCTATTATTCTAGTGCCACATATGTGTTTACACATTTAATCGCAATAGTAATCATATGATGTATGTATTCTTTTGTAAGATAAAGAATGGATTAAGGCTTAGTGCTACTTCCTAGCTATATAATCTTGGGCAAGTTCTTAATTTCTCTATGACTCACTCTCATTTTAAAAGTAGTTAAATGGTTTTTACTGCACAATGAATTTAATAATTTAAAAAGATGAATTGTAGATGACAATAATTTTTTATTATAGTTGATTTACAGTGTTGTGCCAGTCTCTGGTGTACAGCAAAGTAATTCAGTTATACAAACACACACACACACACACACACATATATACATACTTTTAAAATGTTCTTTTCCATTTGGTCTATCACAGGATATTGAATGTAGTTCCCTCTGCTATACTTTAGGAGCTTGTTGTTTATTCGTTCTAAATGTAATACTTTGCATCTACCAACCCCAAATTCCCAGTCCATCCCTCTACCTCTCCCCTTCTCCCTGTTGGCAACCAGAAGTCTGTTCTCTATGTCGTATGAATCTGTTTCTGTTTTGTTGGTAGGTTCATTTGTGCCATATTTTAGATTCCACATATAAGAGATTTCATATGGTATTTGCACTTTCTCTTTCTGACTTACTTCACTTAGTATGATACTCGAGTTCCATCCGTGTTGCTACAAATGGCATTATTTTGTTCATTTTTATGGCAGAGTGGTTCTCCATTGTATATATGTACTAAGTTCTTATTTATTCATTCATATGTTGATGGACATTTAGGTTGCTTCCATGTTTTGGCTATTGTGCATAGTGCTGCTGTGTACATGGGGGTGCGTGTATCTTTCTAAATTTTAGTTTTTTCTGGGTATATTCCCAGGAGTGGGATTGCTGGATCAAGTGGTAATTCTATTTTTAGTTTTCTGAGGAACTTCCATACTGTTTGTACCCACTTACCTTCCCACTAACAGTGTAGGAGAGTTCCCTTTTCTCCATACCTTCTCCAGCACTTGTTTTTTGTAGACTTTTTAATGATGGCCATTTTGACCACTGTTAGGTGGTACCTCAGTTTTGATTTGCAGTTCTCTAATAATTAGTGATGTTGAGCATCTTTTCATGTGCCTACTAGTCATCTAAATGACAAAAGACACTACAATTATAAATCTAAAACAGATGCTATGAAAAACATTCAAGAGAACTCTCTTAAAAATAAATATTTGTCAGCCAAAAAATAAAAGTATAAAGCTTGGATGATAAAATATTTTGTCCAAAAAGTAGAACAAGAGGCAAAAAGAAAATAAGTGGAAAAAAATTAGAGGGAGACAATCAATCAGTTCGGGATATCTAGTATTTAACTAATGAGATTATGGTGAGAAGATAAAAAATTCAAAGGAGAAATTATGATGAAAATAGAACAAGGAAATTTCTCAGAGCTAAAAGTGAGAGTTTAAATGTTAACAGAGTACACACATGTGACTAGATAAATAGCTGACACTGATTTATCTTCAGAATAGGAGAAACAGTTTCCAATGTTTCCACCATGCAAAAATGTGGTGAGGTTAAAAGAGATAGGAATTAGAATGGAAAGTCTTCTGAATAGCAACTCTATATGCAATCACTAAAAGGAATCCTGTTTTCAAGATCTGAGGGAAAATTATTTTCAGCCTAGAATTTTATATCCAAACTATCAATCAAATGAAAACAAAATACCTTCACAAGGCAAGTTCTCAAAAATTTTAAGTCTTCTGCTTCTATTTTTATGAAGATATTGAGAGATCTGTGTCAGCTAAATAAGTCGCCTCTTAGAATTTGAGAGGGGTTGGTTCTAAGACCCACAGATATCAAATTCCCCAGATGCTCAAATCCCATAGTTGGCCCTCCCCATCCAAGGGTTGCACATCCGAGGATTCAGCCAAGCTAAGATTGTGTATTAAGTTTGCATTCTGCAGTGGGTTGACTTATCAGATGTGCAGTCAGTGCATACGGAGGCTCAACTGTATATGTATTAGAAGAATCCTCATATATGTGGACACAAAGTTCAAAACCCTGTTGCTCAAGGATCCACTATATACTGTTTCTTATCAAAGGGGACCAACATAGGAAAATGTTAAGTCCTAACTATAGAGCAAATAGTATAAATGAAGGCGAGAGATAGGAGGGAATTTGAGCAAAAGATCTCCAGAAACTAAGATTAACTGATAGGCTTCTGAGATTTTTTTAAAATTTAAGGGGAAATAATGATATTCAGGGAGAAATAATGTGAAAAATCAATAGAATTAAATAGAAAATTGTGCCAATAAAAATAATTATCAACTCTAGGAAAGATATATTAAAGAAAGGGAATGTAATCATACTATGGTAATGTATACTTTGAAGTAATCTTAGCAAATAAACCAAAACTATTAGTTTAACCAAAAGGAGGAGGAGGGGGAGAAGAGGAAGCAGAAGCAGGAGAAGAAAACCAAAGACAGGGAGAATAGAAGAAAGGGAATGTGCAATGTTTGTGTGTTTGTTAATTGGAAGGCAAGCAGGGCACGAAATAGGTGATGGGGATTAAAAGGCACAGACCTACAATTATAAAATTTCAAAAAACATGGAAATGTAATATACAGCATAAGGAATATATTATAATAACTTGTATGGGTACAGCTGGTTACTAGACTTGTGGTAATCATTTCATAATGTATGCAAATGTCAAATCACTACATGGTACACCTGAAATAACATAATATTGCAATCAACTATATTTCAATAAGAAAAGAAAGAAAGGAGGAGGTCAAGTAATTAAGAAATAAAAAGGTAAGAAAGTTAAGTCCTTTATTACAGGAAGAAGTTATTAAAGTATAAAACTGAACGTCAAAGCAGTATAAACATATAACAGAAAATGTAGATAAATGCTACAGAAAACAGAGAAGAGGGCTAGAGATGAATCTGTTGTGATTCCTTAAGATTTTTAGTTCATCTTTATTTAAAAATTTGAGATAATTAAAATATATTTACAAAATAAAATGAAAAGTGAAAAGCTTTGCAATAGTCCACTAATAGCTTTATACAGATTCTCAAAATGTTTTTTATTTATAATCATTTTTATGCAGGTTATTATATTTTGTTTGAATTATAAGACATAGTCTGGTTTATATATCAGCAAAGGTGAACATTAGAAAATATTAACAAAGAGTAGCATATTTAAAGAAAATGAAATAATATGAACACAGTGAGTGAGTGAAGTTGCTCAGTCGTGTCCGACTCTTTGTGACCCCATGGACTGAAGCCTACTAGGCTCCTCTGTACATGGGATTTTCCAGGCAAGAACACTGGAGTGGGTTGCCATTTCCTTCTCCAGGAGATCTTCCCAACCCTGGGCTCCAGCATTGTAGGCAGACACTTTACCAACTGAGCCACCAGGGAGTCCCTGGTCCCTAAGCTAAATCTTCTAATATGAACACAGGATATTATAATGTTGCTTACAGAATGATGCTTCATGGTTTTGGTTTGTTTGTTTAAGTGGATTGGAATGTTTTTGGCTACACAGGCAGCTTGCCAGATCTTAATTCCCTGACCGGTGAAGAACCCAGGTGCAGACAGTGAAAGCTCTAGGTCCTTACCACTGGACCACCAGGGAATCCTACCAGTGATGTTTCATTTTATCATGAGCAGAATAATAAGAAATATTTCTTTTAAAATATCCTTTGGAGCTAGATGATACAGTTTCTTATCATGATTAAATGTTTTAGTAAGGTCAAGACATGCAGGTACGTCTTCTTAGGTAAAGGAAGTAATGTAGGTGTATAAGATGAGATTCAGTCTATGAAATATACTAGGAAAAAAAATCAACCTGTTTTCTAGAATGAAAATAGTACTAAACTCTTGTACATTTTGAAGGAACTAAACATACAAACTAATATTTAGATGGGGTACTGATTACAACTAACCTGTTTAATGGAGAAAAAAGGATGAAATAATATTGTAAAATCATATAGTACTTTAAAATAAGGCTTTAAGTTGCAAAATAATTTAACTTGGAGTAATAAAACTAATATTGATATAGTTTCATAACACTTCAAAAATACGTGAACACATAGAAAGAATTTTACTGAATATTAAATCCAAGGCTATTTCGAAATGTGGGATTTTCGTCACTATTTCTCCCAGGATCTTGTGCCTGAACAGTGGGGAGAATCGGCTTCAAGAATTTGAACTCATTCGTCCCAGTTCCTCCCATCAGACACACCTCGTACTGGTAGCTCTGCGACAGCGTCCC
>NW_024070888.1:0-9501 GCF_014754425.2 Oryx dammah
TTGGGAACCTTCTTTCCCTTCAGATTCTCTATCACCCTGCTTTTCCCCTGGACACCCCAGCTTCCCTTGTTCTCTGCCCAGCAGCCAAACACTATAACTCCTCCAGTGAATTATTTTTCCCTGTTCTCTGGCCCAAGGGAGCTTTCCAGATTGCAGAGAGAGACAGGTGCTTAGTGGAAGAGAGTTTGTTTCATGTCCTCAGAGGATAACTAATAGAAGAATATAACACATATTCTGAAAAGAAAACAAGGCCCAAAATAAGTTTATCTGATTTTTAGAGATTGATTCCTACTTGTTTGATTTTCAGAAATAGAATTCATTCTAAGCAAGTAAATAATAGCAATATTAGGAAAATCTATGGCTGCTAGGTGGTTGAGCATCAGATCTCTTTGGAACAGTTACTTTGTTCATGCTTATCTACACAGGAATACAATATTAATACTACCTATGACTACCCCTTAAAATTTTGAAATTACAAATTATTGGGTATATTTTAAAGTATGCACAGTATATAAGGTATTGCTCATTTTTAAATATAATTTTCAATGCACTGTATAATTAGCATTGTTTCCCCATCAGTACAAAGGAAATATTAAGACATAGATACAGTAACTTGCCATCAACACTTATTTGGAAATTATATTTTATTAAGATTTTCAAATACACCAGAGTCAAATATATGTATCTCTTACATATGAAATCCCTTTCACTTTAATATATACTGACTATAGAAATTAAAACATTCTGAAAGGAGAAAATAAAAGCAAACTCACATTGCCTTAGCTTCCATTGTTTACAAACAAAAAGCTGGTGATTAAGACACCATTCCAACTCCCTGAACAATACTAGGTACATAGGAAATAGAGGTACATCTTATAGTACATAATAACAGTGATGTACTTGTGTGTTCGGACTGAATTGGAACCAAAGAACCAATTTCATGAACAGATTTTGTTTTCCAACTACATGTGTTAGAAACTGGAAACCATCAGTATTGCAACTTTACATCTCCTCAAATGAGCTGGAATCCATTTTGACTGAAGACAGACTCCATTCCAGGTATGAGCACACGATCCAAGTATTGAATGGATTCATCAATGGCTCAGAGGTCAGTGTATTGCATATTAACAATTGCTTCCATAGAATCATATAAGGAAAACAGTGGTGAGAAAATAAGATATTGCACCCAACAGTTGGTTTCTCCTGCAGAGGATCTGGTAGGATATTAAATTGGAAATGTAGGTCAGAATCTAAGGAAAGAAAAATCCCAAATCTATATTCTCTGCCCAGACTTACCTCTGATTCAAATCCTAGTTTATTCAAGCAATTATATTCATCAGAAAATAAATCATTTCATTGACATCCTTGCTAGAAATTGAAAAGTTAGGTAAAGTTAAACTTTACAGCTTCTTTATGTAGACCTTGTATGGAGTTACAAATAGCTGTGAAAAGAAGAGAGGCAAAAAGCAAAGGAGAAAAGGAAAGATATAAATATCTGAATGCAGAGTTCCATAGAATAGCAAGAAGAGATAAGAAAGCCTTCTTCCGCGATCAATGCAAAGAAATAGAGGAAAAGAACAGAATGGGAAAGACTAGAGATCTCTTCAAGAAAATTAGAGATACCAAGGGAACATTTCATGCAAAGATGGGTTCAATAAAGGACAGAAGTGGTCTGGACTTAACAGAAGCAGAAGACACTAAGAAGAGGTGGCAAGAATACACAGAAGAACTGTACAAAAAAGAGCTTCACGACCCAGATAATTACGATGGTGTGATCACTGATCTAGAGCCAGACATCCTGGGATGTGAAGTCAAATGGGTCTTAGAAAGCATCACTACAAACAAAGCTAGTGGAGGTTACTCTTTGGAACCAGTCTGTTGTTCCATGTCCAGTTATAACTGTTTCTTTTGACCTGCATACAGATTTCTCAAGAGGCAGGTCAGGTGGTCTGGTATTCCCATCTCTTTTGGAATTTTCCACAGTTTATTGTGATCCACACAGTCAAATGCTTTGGCATAGTCAATAAAACAGAAATGGATGTTTTTCTGGAACTCTCTTGCTTTTTTCATGATCCAGCAGATGTTGGCAATTTGATCTCTGGTTCCTCTGCCTTTTCTAATAAGAAGGCTGAGCACCGAAAAATTGACGCTTTTGAACTGTGGTGTTGGAGAAGACTCTTGAGAGTCCCTTGGACTGCAAGGAGATCCAACCAGTCCATTCTGAAGGAGATCAGCCCTGGGATTTCTTTGGAAGGAATGCTGCTAAAGCTGAAACTCCAGTACTTTTGGCACCTCATGCGAAGAGTTGACTCATTGGAAAAGACCCTGATGCTGGGAGAGATTGGGGGCAGGAGGAGAAGGGGACGACAGATGATGAGATGGCTGAATGGCATCACTGACTCAATGGACGTGAGTCTGAGTGAACTCCGGGAGTTGGTGATGGACAGGGAGGCCTGGCGTGCTGCAATTCATGGGGTCACAAAGAGTCGGACATGACTGAGCAACTGAACTGAACTGAACTGTATGGTGTCGGGTGAACCAAACTGTCCAGGTTAGCTAGGGCATCTTTGAAGTTGTCTGGTTTGCTCAAGGGCCTGAATTCCTGAACCCACGTTGGAGTGGTTAAATAGGCAGTGAATCAGCAGGCCCCATGTTCGCTTCCGTATTTGCTTCGTCCTTAGGCCATAGATGATGGGGTTCAAAGATGGTGGGATGATCAGATAGAAGTCTGCTAATAGCACTTGGGTGCACAATGGCACTATGTCCTCCCCCAGCCAGGCCACATAGATGGATGCCATCCCAGGCAGGTAGTACAGAGCCATAACCCCCACATGGGAGCCACATGTACTTAATGCTTTTAACTGAGCATTCTTTGAGGACACACTGAATACTGCCTGGAGAATCAGGATATAGGAGGCAGCAATAAAGGCCACATCAGAACCCACAATAATGGAGGAACCAATCAGGCTATAGAGACTACTGGGCCTGGGGTCGGCACAAGCCAACTTGGCCACAGCCATGTGCTCACAGTAGGAATGGAGAACCACGTTGGAGCCACAGAAGGGCAGATGACTCACCATCCAGCTCAGTGGAGTCATGAATACAGTCGCTCTGATGATGATGGTCACACTCATTCCCAGCATCACCCGAGGTGTGAGAATTCTCTTATAGTGTAGGGGCTTACACATGGCCACATAGCGGTCAAAAGCCATGGCCAGCAGCAGCCCTGTCTCCACAGCTGTGGCTGCATGGACAAAATACATCTGAGTGAAACAAGCATTAAAGCTGATGGCATTGTCTCCTGAGGAGAAGATGCTCACCATCTTGGGCACCACCGAGGAGGCCATAACCATGTCCACGGCAGCCAGAACACACAGGAAGCAGTACATGGGCTCCTGTAGAGTGGAATCCACCCAGATGACGGTCACTATGAGGGTGTTTCCTAACAGTGCTGTGGTATACATGGTGCTCAGTGAGAGAGCCAGCCAAAGATGTGAGGACTGCAAACCTGGGATACCCATCAGGATGAAGGTGGCAGGGGCTTCTGTTGTATGGTTGTAGGGTGACCCCAGCATCACAGATGAGACTGCTTTCCTGTTAATGTATAAAATTAGGTAAGAAAGGGATACAATCCTGTATGACATGTTCCCAGCTCTGGTGTTAAAAGAGCCTGATGTTATTCTCAACTCAGTGGGCCACAGGTTTAAGGAACTGACATGTGACAAAGTTTTCCTGTTCCACCTTCCATCATTCTCAGTATTCTTTGCCTTACGAATTTCTATCACTATTCAAAGATCTTAAGTTACCTCCTTTGGGAAGTCCTCTCTACTTTCTGCCCCATCTCATGACAAAACTAAAGCTTTTATGGGCTCTCATCTATGCTTACCTCTGAAGGACCTAAACTGATCATTCCAGTACCAAACCTGTGACTTTATTGTATTCAGTCATGTGTGTCTTGTTCATGGCCTTATAAATTATACCAAGTGTGTGACCCAGATGTGTTGTGCACAAGTCCATTAAGAGAGGATATGTGTGCTCATAAGAGCAAAAAGTTGAATGAATGAAAAACCAGAGGAAAGAATGTTTCTTTTATTTCTGAATGTTCGGTTCCTAATATATAATCATTGTTGAATGAAACAATGAACTTTGTAGATTTAACATGTAATGTTTTTCATCTTCTCCTTCCTGAAACTCCCACTACTCTAATGCTACATCTCTCAAAGCCTCAGGCTAGTGGGTCACGACACTGATTGTGTGACTATGTTGACTTTACAGTACTCACATAAAGCCCAAGAACTCTTTCCCAGGTGTCCGGGCAAACTTAAATAAAGAGTGCTTATTTGCCAAGCCTCCAGACTAGCCAGTTGTTAGTTATCACCCCCTGTCCCTCCCTTCATTTAGGGGCTAAAAGGCTAAGAACTTTCCAGATCCTTGGACATTGTCTTCACTTGATCATTCTTGGATTTCTCATCACTTCTGGCTCCTCCCTAAAAAGCTGAGTAGGTAAGATTGAGGGAGAACTGACTTCAGAATCCCATCAATGGCAGTAGTCAGAGCACTAAACCAACAGTTACTTGGTTATCAGTGCTAATCAGGCAACACACCTTTGTCCCTTCCAGTTACCCCCTGGAGAGCCTACCACTGATTGACTCCACACCCAGGTACCAACAGGAACCCTGATGAGAGTCCTCAGAAGTTTTCTAAGATGGCAAACTTATGGGATATTGAAAATTATGGTCTTTATTGAAACAAAAAAACAACACCCTAAACATACGAAATGCCTTATAATGGAACAGACTGCATAAAGTAATGAGCTCTGGTTTATAGTCAGAGAACCTAACTGCATATAACCACTGGGGGAGACATCTTCAGTGATAGATCATGAGAAGATAAAGGAAAGCTTTTTAAAGTAGAATAATAGTATAGCAAAAAAAAAAAAAAGAAAGAAAATTATTCAGGGTATCATTAAGACTGCTATGTGTTTCCTGGATGCCATAAAGCCAAATTGAGCATCTTTCCTTAAAGAGTTGAAGAGAATCTGAGGAATCAGAATGGCTCCTCCTGCTATTTACCTCTGATCCACGAACTCCTTCTCTGGATCCCCCTGTATATATCTACCTTTCTTCTGAGAGAAGTCTCATCTAGTGCCTGCCCATCCCTCCTCTCGAGCCTTGGCAAGTTGTCACAGGTCCTACTTTTCATTTCTATGAGGTTTTAGTTCCCTCATTCCTTTTTCTTCTTGCTTAGCAGTGCTAGAGATTTACATGTCTTAATAGTCTGGTCCATTGGCAGAACATTTGGTTTGGTTGTTCTGTTTATAAGTATTACTACCTTACTCTTCAGTCTGCTGCTACTGAAAAAATTTGCTAAGACCAACAATTACCTCCATCACTGACATGTTGCCAGTCCATTGTTTTCAGTCTTTATTTTACTTGACCTCTCCAGAACATTAACAATGTTGCCTGCTTCTTATTTTTTGGTTAACTTTTGATTGAAATATAGCATCCATATGGTAAAATAGACAGTCTTAAGTTTTATCTGTGAGAACATGAACACACCCTCATGGCTACTAACTACCAAGATCAAGAAATACAATTGCTTCCTGGTTCTTGAGGTGCACTGTTCTTCAGAAAGCTCTGGCCAAGCTCTCCTAAAACATTTCCAGACCACAATCTGCCTCTGCCTTCAACCCTGCAGAGACATTCACTTGAAGAGCTGGAGAGCCAATACTAAAGAAAAGCTTAGACAAGACACTTAATTCAATAACAAAATCATAGGATATGTCGGGAAATTTTATCTCTATTTAAAGATGGGAAATAATTCAAATGAAAATTGTCTTAAAGGTAAAATAGTAATCCATAATTCAGTCAAATGGAGCCTTTCTGTTTATAATAAATCAATGCCTCCCCTCTATGACCAAAAGCACATGCTCCCAAATCAGGCCTACTGGTCAGTTTCTAGTCTCTCAACCCCCTCTAGTCCCTGAAAACCCTCTCTCCTTCATTCCAAGGTTAGACTCACCCCTTCCTCTCTCAGCTTTGAACCAAAATAATCATGTATATCCTGTTCCTTTTATCTCCCCAGTTGTCCCATGATTTCCAGAATGTGATCTTGGTATCAGCAGTACCCATGAGACCTGGCCAGCCCTTTGTAGTGGAGTTGCTTATATCCTCCTTTCTAGGGTGGCCCTGGCTTTGAGTCTTCATCAAGCCCAATACCCAGTCCCCAGGTTAGTTACTCACATCCCTGGAGTTTTCTCTATTTGATTTCCTCTGGTTCTTTCACCCCAAAGAAGGGGGATTTATACAGGACCCTTCAGGAGGAGCAACACAAGATCAAATATGAACAACATGGAGGCACGATGAGGAGTGTTGTCACTTTCAGAGCCCTCCCATTGGGAACCTTCTTTCCCTTCAGATTCTCTATCACCCTGCTTTTCCCCTGGACACCCCAGCTTCCCTTGTTCTCTGCCCAGCAGCCAAACACTATAACTCCTCCAGTGAATTATTTTTCCCTGTTCTCTGGCCCAAGGGAGCTTTCCAGATTGCAGAGAGAGACAGGTGCTTAGTGGAAGAGAGTTTGTTTCATGTCCTCAGAGGATAACTAATAGAAGAATATAACACATATTCTGAAAAGAAAACAAGGCCCAAAATAAGTTTATCTGATTTTTAGAGATTGATTCCTACTTGTTTGATTTTCAGAAATAGAATTCATTCTAAGCAAGTAAATAATAGCAATATTAGGAAAATCTATGGCTGCTAGGTGGTTGAGCATCAGATCTCTTTGGAACAGTTACTTTGTTCATGCTTATCTACACAGGAATACAATATTAATACTACCTATGACTACCCCTTAAAATTTTGAAATTACAAATTATTGGGTATATTTTAAAGTATGCACAGTATATAAGGTATTGCTCATTTTTAAATATAATTTTCAATGCACTGTATAATTAGCATTGTTTCCCCATCAGTACAAAGGAAATATTAAGACATAGATACAGTAACTTGCCATCAACACTTATTTGGAAATTATATTTTATTAAGATTTTCAAATACACCAGAGTCAAATATATGTATCTCTTACATATGAAATCCCTTTCACTTTAATATATACTGACTATAGAAATTAAAACATTCTGAAAGGAGAAAATAAAAGCAAACTCACATTGCCTTAGCTTCCATTGTTTACAAACAAAAAGCTGGTGATTAAGACACCATTCCAACTCCCTGAACAATACTAGGTACATAGGAAATAGAGGTACATCTTATAGTACATAATAACAGTGATGTACTTGTGTGTTCGGACTGAATTGGAACCAAAGAACCAATTTCATGAACAGATTTTGTTTTCCAACTACATGTGTTAGAAACTGGAAACCATCAGTATTGCAACTTTACATCTCCTCAAATGAGCTGGAATCCATTTTGACTGAAGACAGACTCCATTCCAGGTATGAGCACACGATCCAAGTATTGAATGGATTCATCAATGGCTCAGAGGTCAGTGTATTGCATATTAACAATTGCTTCCATAGAATCATATAAGGAAAACAGTGGTGAGAAAATAAGATATTGCACCCAACAGTTGGTTTCTCCTGCAGAGGATCTGGTAGGATATTAAATTGGAAATGTAGGTCAGAATCTAAGGAAAGAAAAATCCCAAATCTATATTCTCTGCCCAGACTTACCTCTGATTCAAATCCTAGTTTATTCAAGCAATTATATTCATCAGAAAATAAATCATTTCATTGACATCCTTGCTAGAAATTGAAAAGTTAGGTAAAGTTAAACTTTACAGCTTCTTTATGTAGACCTTGTATGGAGTTACAAATAGCTGTGAAAAGAAGAGAGGCAAAAAGCAAAGGAGAAAAGGAAAGATATAAATATCTGAATGCAGAGTTCCATAGAATAGCAAGAAGAGATAAGAAAGCCTTCTTCCGCGATCAATGCAAAGAAATAGAGGAAAAGAACAGAATGGGAAAGACTAGAGATCTCTTCAAGAAAATTAGAGATACCAAGGGAACATTTCATGCAAAGATGGGTTCAATAAAGGACAGAAGTGGTCTGGACTTAACAGAAGCAGAAGACACTAAGAAGAGGTGGCAAGAATACACAGAAGAACTGTACAAAAAAGAGCTTCACGACCCAGATAATTACGATGGTGTGATCACTGATCTAGAGCCAGACATCCTGGGATGTGAAGTCAAATGGGTCTTAGAAAGCATCACTACAAACAAAGCTAGTGGAGGTTACTCTTTGGAACCAGTCTGTTGTTCCATGTCCAGTTATAACTGTTTCTTTTGACCTGCATACAGATTTCTCAAGAGGCAGGTCAGGTGGTCTGGTATTCCCATCTCTTTTGGAATTTTCCACAGTTTATTGTGATCCACACAGTCAAATGCTTTGGCATAGTCAATAAAACAGAAATGGATGTTTTTCTGGAACTCTCTTGCTTTTTTCATGATCCAGCAGATGTTGGCAATTTGATCTCTGGTTCCTCTGCCTTTTCTAATAAGAAGGCTGAGCACCGAAAAATTGACGCTTTTGAACTGTGGTGTTGGAGAAGACTCTTGAGAGTCCCTTGGACTGCAAGGAGATCCAACCAGTCCATTCTGAAGGAGATCAGCCCTGGGATTTCTTTGGAAGGAATGCTGCTAAAGCTGAAACTCCAGTACTTTTGGCACCTCATGCGAAGAGTTGACTCATTGGAAAAGACCCTGATGCTGGGAGAGATTGGGGGCAGGAGGAGAAGGGGACGACAGATGATGAGATGGCTGAATGGCATCACTGACTCAATGGACGTGAGTCTGAGTGAACTCCGGGAGTTGGTGATGGACAGGGAGGCCTGGCGTGCTGCAATTCATGGGGTCACAAAGAGTCGGACATGACTGAGCAACTGAACTGAACTGAACTGTATGGTGTCGGGTGAACCAAACTGTCCAGGTTAGCTAGGGCATCTTTGAAGTTGTCTGGTTTGCTCAAGGGCCTGAATTCCTGAACCCACGTTGGAGTGGTTAAATAGGCAGTGAATCAGCAGGCCCCATGTTCGCTTCCGTATTTGCTTCGTCCTTAGGCCATAGATGATGGGGTTCAAAGATGGTGGGATGATCAGATAGAAGTCTGCTAATAGCACTTGGGTGCACAATGGCACTATGTCCTCCCCCAGCCAGGCCACATAGATGGATGCCATCCCAGGCAGGTAGTACAGAGCCATAACCCCCACATGGGAGCCACATGTACTTAATGCTTTTAACTGAGCATTCTTTGAGGACACACTGAATACTGCCTGGAGAATCAGGATATAGGAGGCAGCAATAAAGGCCACATCAGAACCCACAATAATGGAGGAACCAATCAGGCTATAGAGACTACTGGGCCTGGGGTCGGCACAAGCCAACTTGGCCACAGCCATGTGCTCACAGTAGGAATGGAGAACCACGTTGGAGCCACAGAAGGGCAGATGACTCACCATCCAGCTCAGTGGAGTCATGAATACAGT
>NW_024070889.1:0-9492 GCF_014754425.2 Oryx dammah
AGGGAGATGTGGAGCTCTTCCTGTTCCACAAACAAATTCACAGAAGAAGTCAAAGGAGAGAGCTGGAAAATGAACAACATCAACGACCAAAAAGCATTCCTCATTGGACAAAGCTAGAGAAAACCAACATCCTATGGCACCAAAACCCTCTTGGGAATGAATGTTCAGTAAGGAAGAAAAGAAATATGTGAATGTGGACATGCCGTGCCTATGGCCAGTGTAGTTTTGAAACAATGTGAGCTCTAGATGAAGACATATGCCAGTGTAAACCCTTTGCAGACAGAAGCAATGGTCATCACCGTGTAAGCGTTTAGTCTGGTGTCAACATGCTCCAGGTACCACACGAGGAAGCAGACCTGGGTCTCTTCCTCTGCCTCACATCCCACCATCAGGAAGGCACCTGGCTCAGGCATGAGTTGCCACCACCTCCAGGGTAGACTCCACCTTCTCCTCTCTATGCACCGTGAACCTGCACACAGTGGGCCTTCAGATCCTCAAGAGACTCGCCCCATCCCCACTAGACCAGAAGCCTCCCCTGGCATCCAATCGCCTGTGGAGTCACTTAGGCCCACGCCCTAGTTCTGGACCCTTGGAGCCTACTTCAGGCTTTACAGTGGGAATAATCAGGTCCTTTCTACACAGATTCCCAGCTGTCAGATCTGAGCTTTGTATTCACAGTCAGCTCTGTCCCTGCCATGCAGGCAAAGGAGCACATGAGTTGAGTTTCAATGGATGCATTGAAAGGACAGCAGTGGATACAACTTGTTGCAAACTGAGGGAGGGTCCCTGGGCATCTCAGAAAAGGCCTGTGGTGTGCACGTGTGGAGGAGGGCCTCGATGGTGAAAGGAAAGAGATACTCAGGGCCAAAGGCTCTTGGCCTCTCTTTTAGCAGCTCCAGTGGTAGCCTGTGAACATTGGACAGCCAATGTGGTCACATGAACATGACTCTAATTTCCTCAGAAAGCAAGAGGAAGGGAGCAGGCTGTGGGAGGATCTGGAGGGTGTGGTGGGTTGGATGAAGGGAGGTGCCATGTTGGGGGCCAGCCTGAGGAACTCCGCCCATGGCAAAGGTCATGAGGAAGGAGGCTTGGCATACGCAAAGGTGTGATCAAGCCTCAGGAAACCCCCTGTTCCCGAGCATCTACCCCCAAACCAGAGTCTGTTTTATGTTCTCCCCCATAACCATTTCTCTCAGAGAAGGAGTAAACGTGCAGCTCCAAGGCAATAAAAATTCCTGGGCATGACAAGAGTGTTTCAGGTTATGAACTCCTCTGAAGGTTATCTAACCCACCTGTATAGGTTCGTCCAGCCACATGTGATTGTTGACAGCCTCCCGATCTGAGAGGCACGAGATGTTTTAGACTTACTAAAGGCAAATTCTTTTGGGGAGTTAGAAATTATTAGTATAGTGGGTTGGTTAGGAATTATATTGGTGAAGGGTTTTTTCATTTGTTGTGTCAATAATTGCTGCTAATTCCCTGCTCTGGGCGTGACAAGGATGTCTTAGGTTAAACCTCTCTGCTGACAGACTAGCTTGTGTGACAGGATTATCCATACTGCTGCCACTGCTGCACATGATTGTTTACTACCTCTCAACCATAAACAGCACAGAGAGTTTTGGAGTATTTTGAGAGTCTTAATTAGCATAGGGCTTTTCTCATTGTTGAGTCAACAATTGCTGCCAGGCCTCCATATCCTTAGGCAACTGGGAATATATTAATCAATGTATTTGGAATATAGAAAAGGAAATATAGTAGAATTTGATGTTAGCAATACTAGACTTTTTGAGTTAATGAATTTTCTCTTTTGTAATAGATCACTGTAATTTGTTATAAATCACTGTGTCCTTGCTATGTGAAAATGTAACTTTATCACTATCTTAAGACTAAATAGATCTTAAGGGGAACATTGGTAAAAGGATTTTCATTTGTTGGGCTGATGTTTGCTGCTAAATCTCCATATTCCCTGCCCGTATAATCAATATAACTAACCTATAGGAGAAATAAGTATTAACCTTTAAGCATATAGGAGAAATAAGTATTAACCTTTAAGATTAATCCTGTTAACCTTGGGTTAAATAAATTCCTTTCTTGATTGTAACTCACTACACCCTCACCCTATAGGAATGCAACTTTATCTGGAGGGTGGTGCCTGGTTTAAGAAAAAACACCCTTGGAAGAAATAAGGTTTTTGGGTATCAGAAAGAAAGGATCATAGAATGTCAGCAGGTCTCACTCATGGCCAGAAGATGATGTAATATCCCTAAGACCTTTTTTTGTTATACATTTATGTGAAGCACCTGATTTTGATAAAGGTCAGGACTGCTGACCCCCGCGTGACTCTGTATTCATCCCTATGTGTAACAAAAGGTATATAAGCAAACCCAAAAATAAAGAAATAGGATCAGTTTCCGGAAAGACTGATTCCCCCATGTCGCTTCTTTCTTGCTCCCGTTTCTCTGGCTGAATTCCCATCTGGATTCAGCCTCCTTTTCTCCACTACACTATCTCCTACTACACTATCCGTTTCTAATCTCTCTATATATCTGTAATTAAATATGTATTTTTCCAAAGACGCCGATGCCGTCCCCACCTTCGAATTCCCTGGATCCACCGGGGCTGGACCCTGGTAGTGCCATTCCTTTCTTCAGTGCAAACTGATTTTCTGAGTTCTGAGCTGCCAGACGATAGTTAACAAGTCAGGTCCCTGTAGCACCCAGTGGAGGCTGGGTGCCTTAGCCCCTGTCACGTGGACAAGCTTCACCATGTGGCCTCCTTGAGTTCTAACAGCAGGAACTGCAGGATTTGTCTGGGTACACACTTCCTTGCTATAGCTGAGTTACCCTCTTCTTTGAGTTCCAGTTTTGTCCTCTAGAATAAGGACATCGATTGCTACCTTATCAGGTTGCGATTTTAAACCTGTGAAGACTCTATACAGTAATCCTACAATTAGTAGCTGATCGAAAAAGATATTGGGCTTCCCTGATACCTCAGCTGGAGAAGTATCCTCCTGCATTGCTGGAGAGCCCAGTTTGATTACTGAGTCAGGAAATCCTGATCGGCTGCAGAAGGGTCAGGCTACACAGTTCAATATTCTTGGGTTTTTTTGTGGCTCCGCCGGTATAGACTCTGTCTGCATTCGGAGACCTGAGTACCACACCTGGGTTTGGAAGATGCGCTGGAAAAGGGAAAGGCTGCCCACGCCAATATTCTTGCCTGCACAATTCAATGGATCCTATAGTCCTTGCAGTCCAAGGGACTCTCAAGAGTCTTCTCCAACACCACAGTTCCAAAACATCAATTCTTCAGCGTTCAGCTTTCTTCACAGTCCAACTGTCACATCCATACATGATAACTGGGAAAACCAGAGCCTTGACTAGATGGAACTTTGTTGGCGAAGTAATTAATGTCTCTGCTTTTGAATATGCTATCTAGGTTGGTCATAAGTTTCCTTCCAAGGAGAAAGCATCTTTTAATTTCATGGCTGCAATCACCATCTGCAGTGATTTTGGAGCCCCCTCAAAATAATGTCTGACACTTTCCACAATTCCCCATCTGTTTGCCATGACATGATGGGACAGATGCCATGATTTTAGTTTCCTGAATGCTGAGCTTGAAGCCAACGTTTTCACTCTCCTCTTTCACTTTCATCAAGAGGCTCTTTAGTTCCTCTTCACTTTCTGCCAAAAGTGTTGTCATCTGCATATCTGAGGTTATTGATATTTTCCTGGCAATCTTGATTACAGCTTGTGCTTCTTCCAGCCCAGGCTTTTTCATGATGTTCTCTGCATATAAGTTATAGAAGCAGGGGGACAATATACTGTCTTGACGTACTCCTTTCCCCATTTGGAACCAGTCTGTGGTTCCATGTCAAGTTCTACCTTTTGCTTCCTGACCTGCATATAGGTTTCTCAAGAGGCAAGTCAGGTGGTTTGGTATTCCCATCTCTTGAACGTTTTCCAACACTTTATTGTGATCCACACAGTCAAAGGCTTTGGCATAGTCAATAAAACCGAAAGAGATGTTTTTCTAGAACTCTCTTGCTTTTTCGATGATTCAGCGGATGTTGGCAATTTGAGCTCTGGTTCCTCAGCCTTTTCTAAAACCAGCTTGAATATACGGAAGTTCACGGTTCATGTTTTGCTGAAGCCTCGCTTGAAAATGTTGACCATTACTTTACTAGCGTGTGAGATGAGTGCAACTGTGTGGTAGTTTGAGTATTCTTTGGCCTTGGAAGGAAAACTGACCTTTACCAGTCCTGTGGCACTGCTGAGTTTTCCAAATTTGCTGGCATATCAAGTGCAGCACTTTCACAGCCTCATCTTTCAGGATTTGAAATAGCTCCACTGGAAATCCATCACCTCCACCAGTTTCTTCATAGTGATGCTAAGGCCCACTTGACTTCACATTCCGAGATGTCTGATAATAGGTGAGTGATCACACCATCGTGATTATCTGGGTAGTGAAGATCTTTCTGATAGAGTTCTTCTGTGAATTCTTACCACTTCTTCTCCTTCTCTTAGGTCCATACCGTTTCTGTCTTCATCGAGCCCATCTTTGCATGAAATGATCCCTTGGTATCACTAATTTTCATAATGAGATCTCTAGTCTTTTCCACTCTGTTGCTTTCCTTTCTTTCCTAGCATTGTCCGCTCCTGAAGGCTTTCTTCTCTCTCCTTGCTATTCCTTGGAATGATGCGTTCAGATGCTTATAGCTTTCCTTTTCTCCTTTGCTTTTCTCTTCTCTTCTATTCACAGCTATTTGTAAGGCCTCCTCAGACAGCCATTTTGCTTTTTTGCATTTCTTTTACTTTGAGATGGTCTTGATCCCTGTTCTTGTACAATGTCATGAACCTCTGTCCATAGGTCATCAGGCACTCTATCAGATCTAATCCGTTAAATCTATTTCTCACTTCCACTGTATAATCATCAGGGATTTAACTTAGGTCATACCTGAATTGTCTAGTGGTTTTGCCTACTTTCTTCCATTTAAGTCTAAATTTAGCAATTAGAACTTCATGATCTGAGCCACTCAGCTCCCCGTCTTGTTTTTGCACACTGTATGGAGCTTCTCCACCTTTGGCTGCAAAGAATATACTTAGTCTGATTTCAGTGCTGACCATCTGATGATGTCCATGTGTAGAGTCTTCTCTTGTGTTGTTGGAAGAGGGTGTTTGCTATGACCAGTGTGTTCTCTTGGCAAAATTCTATTATTTGCCCTGCTTCATTCCATATTCCAAGGTCAAATTTGCCTATTATTCCAGGTGTTTCTTGACTTCCTACTTTTGCATTCCAGTCCCCTAGAATGAAAAGAACAACTTTTTTGGGTGTTAGTTCGAAAAGTTCTTGAAAGTCTTCATAGAATCGTTCAACATCAACTTTTTCAGCATTACTGGTTGGGGCATAGGCTTGGATTACCCGATACTGAATGGTTTGCCTTGGAAAGGAACAAAGATCATTCTGTCGTTTTTGAGAGGGCATCAAAGTACTGCCCTTCAGATTATTTTGTTGACCATAATGGCAACTCTATTTCTTCAAAGAGATTCCTGCCCTCAGTAGTAGATATAATGGTCATCTGAGTTAAATTCAGCCATCCCAGTACATGTTATTTCATTGATTCATAGAATGTCAATGTTCACTCTTGCCATCCCCTGTTTGACCATTTCCAATTTGCCTTGACTCATGAACCTAACATTTGAGGGTTCTATGCAGTATTGTCCTTTACAGATCGGACCTTGCTTGTTTCACCAGTCACATCCACAACTGGGTATTATGTTTGCTTTGGGTCCATCCCTTCAGTCTTTCCAGAGTTTTTCCTCCACTGATTTCCAGTAGCATATTGGGCCCTTACCAACCTGGAAATTCCTCTTTCAGTGTCTTCTCATTTTGCCTTTTCATACTGTTCATGGGGTTCTCAGGGCAAGAATACTGAAGTGGATTGCCATTCCCTTCTCCAGTGGACCACATCTCTCAGCCCTCTCCATCATGGCCCGTCTGCCTTGGGTGGCCCCTCATGGCATGGCCTAGTTTCATTGAGTTAGACAAGACTGTGGTCCACATGATCAGATTGGCTAGTTGTCTGAGGTTATGGTCTCAGTGTGTCTGCCCTCTGATGCCATCACCCAACACCTGCCGTCATACTTGGGTTTCTCTTACCTTGGTCATGGGGTATCTATTCACGGCTGCTCAAGCAAAGTGCAGCCACTGCTCCTTACCTTGTGTGAGGGGGATCTCTTCAGGCCCGCCCCTCCTGATCTTAAACATTGAGTAGCTCCTCTCGTCCCTCCTGCACCCACACACAACCTTTAATCTTGTTGAAACTACAAATCTGTGTGCTAACCACAAGTAAAATGAAGTCTCTCAGTCGTTTCCAACTTTTTGTGACCCCATGGATTGTAGCCCACCAGGCTCCTCCATCCATGGAATTTTCTAGGCAAGAGTACTGGAGTGGGTTGCCATTTCCTTCTCCAAGGGATCTTCCTATCCCAGGGATTAAACCAGGGTCCCACATTGTGGGCAGACGCTTTACCATCTGAGCCACCATGGAATCAAGCTTTCACAAATCAAAAAGATAGTAAACTGAACATGAGAGACGACTTGCAAGTCATGTATCTAATAAGCGGTTCCAATGTAAAATACACTAAGAACAAACAGCACTCAAGTCTCCAAGAGAAAACACACTACCCTTGTCACATCCCCCAACACCAACTCCAACCTAAACACTTGATCTCACTCTAACCTATCCCTAAAGCCTAACCCTAAGCTAACAATATCCATGTGCACTCAAAGGCCTCCATCCATCCACAGGAGAGACAGAGCAAAAGAGAAAAAGGAAGATAGAGACTGAATTTCGAAAGGAAAAGAAAGACATGTCTAGAGAGAGACACTGAACCAAAGAGGGGAAATGAGTTGATTTTACAGTCCTGTTCATAAATCTATCTGGAAGTTGAAAGCAATGACAGTGTGCATCCACCACAGAAGTGGGAAAATGAGCCAAGCTTATGAGAGTAAAGGAGAAGAATGCAGGGAGCCATTATAGGCTCAGCCACCCACGGAAGCCGCGATGGGGCACTGGAACCAGAATCTCAATGGAAAAAAAGAGGACCAGGAAGTAGGGTCCTCTTTTAAATAAGAGAAGGTGACCTTCCAGTCTTCCTTTCAGTCCTCCATTGGGGGAGGGGAAGGGGTGCGGGCCAAAATAGGCAGGAACGGGAGTGCCTTTTCCGAGGTCCCAGAGCCCATCCTGGCCCATTTCTGCCCCATTCTGTGCTAGGTCAGCCATGTATTGAATCTTGCCTTTGGAAATTCCCAGGGCACAAGCTCCATGAGATACCATCCCCAGGTTGAAAGGCATGTAAGTGCTGTAGGCTGACAGACCAAGGCAGTAGATGAGAGACTAGGGAAACCCTGAGGGGCATATGGCTTGTCAAGGGCCACATCACAGATGAGAAGAAGGAGCCTGTCTGAAAGAGCGTTGTCCTCAGAGCTCAGTCCCTGGATGCACCCAGGCCTGCCAAAGCTGTGGGATGAGCAGTGTGTGTGTCACTGTGCCTGCACATGGCCTAAGGGGATGGGTGAACAGACAGAAACCCAGAGGTTCACTTGGGGAGCTTTGTGTAAAGGACCTCAGCAACGAGCCCAGGAGATGACGTCACTTCCTGGCAACAGAACCCAACAGAACTCGGAAACTGGATCTGCAGGCCTCACAGTGAAGAGGAGCCCCCAGTCAAATCACAGGCAGCCAGGATGTTTTGCTGTTTGCCCCTTTTCAGAGGCCGGGGCCTCGGTAGAGCTCATCGACACAGTGTGTGGCAACGCAGTCGGTGCTGCCTCAGGACCCCCCCGAGAGGCCTCTTGCCCTTTGCCCGAAGGAAAAGAAAGGTAACACTGGAGCTCCAGCCCGGGCCAGGTCCCCTCTCCCATCCCACCCGAGTAACCCTGAGTCCTTTCCCTGAGTGTGTGGATGGGGTTTCCTGGGGGTAACTCTGGGTCAAGCATGCCCCTGCAGATGTGGCTCAGAAGTCTGTGGGCTGGGAGTGTCCACATCCCAGGGCCGAGCAGGCTGAGTGGTATGGGGAGAGTCCAGGCAGCACCGGCTGCCCAGGAAGACCCCACGCACTCAAGGGCATCTCCTTCGTCCAGTGTGGGTGCCTGAGCAAACACATCTTTTTGCTAGCAGCAGAATTTCGAGCGTGCAGAAGCAGCCACCATACTGGACAGGCCCAGCTCAGTAAACTCCAGGCAGGGCTGGCTGATGGTCAGTGTCATTTCAGAGCTTCCCAGTCGATGTGGCCGATGAGGGGGGTACCCCGTTCACCTCCCCAAGGGAGGCGTCGTATCCCCACCCCCTACCCCTGAGGCCCAGTGCAGACTCAGCCACCCACAGAAGCTGAGATGGGACACTTGAACCATAACCTAAATGGAAAAAGAGGACAAAAAAATGGATCCTCTTTTAATTAAGAGAAGGTGACCTTTCAGTCTCCCTTTCAATCCTCCATTGGATGGGAGCCGGGTCCCAAAATAGGCAGGATGGGGAGTGCAGTCGAGTTGCCATAAGGATCTGTGGCTTTCTTTCGAGGTGCCACAGGGCAGTCACACCTGTCATCATGTTTCGAGTCTATACTCGGAGTGACAACTCGGAGTCGAGTCAGTGCTGGGGAATCAGGTTTCTGTGTAGTGGACTGGGACATTGGGTTCTTTTTTAATTTTGGCATGACCCCTGGAGTTCCTCTCGAGTTTCAATTGAGACTGCCTCCTCTTGAGTTGTGACAGAACACCAGGATTCCTTTCCCGATGAAGCAGGGAAATGGACCCTCATCTCGAGATGAGGAGGGAAAAACTGGGTTCTTCTTGAGTTCTGGCGGGACACTCGGTGTTCCTCTCAAGTGGGGACTGGTATGTCAGGGAACTTCTTGAGTTGCATCAAGAGTGTCAAGGAGCCTTTCGAGGCTCAAGAGGGAAGGTGGGATTTCTCTCGAGATGCCACAGTGGAAAAGGGCCTCATCTCGCGATGAGGGGAGAATCTCCTGGTTTTTCACAAGTTACAGCAGGAAACTTGGGATTCCTCCCGAATTACGACGGGGACCTCAGGGACCCGCTCATGTTGCCTCAGGAAAGTCCAGTCTCCATGTGAGTTGCGAGGGGCCTCTTGGGATTCCTCTCCCATCAGTGCCGGGGCTGAGGTCCTCATCTAAAGTTGAGGCCGGAATCTCAGGTTTCCTCTCCAGTGCTGACTAGAACCTCAGTGTTCCTATGGAGTTTCCACAGGGGAGTCAGTCTTTGTCTCGTGTGGAGACATGCACATCTGCTTTCCTCTCGAGCTGAAAAAGTTGTGTCAGGCTTCTTGTCGACTTGACACAGGGATAGGTGGCTTTCACTCGAGACGTCACAGGGCTGTCACAACTGCCATCGTGTTTTGAGGTGATACTCGGGGTGACAGTCGAGTTAGTGCAGGGGAATCAGATGTATCTGGAGCGGATTGGGACATCTGGG
>NW_024070890.1:0-9477 GCF_014754425.2 Oryx dammah
GTATATTGGGGACTCATAGAGGCGGGTTTTCCAATATTTTCGCTCCAATTCCTCAAAATCGGAGTAGAATGGAGTCTGGTATTTTTCAGTGTTTGCTAAGCGGCGGTACTCTGCCACGGTCATGGCTTTCTTCTTTTTGTGGTATTGGGTAAACACACCTGCCCGCCCAGAGACCACCTGCTGGAGCGGAGCGGCTATTAGGATGTCATCGATATCCTCGTAGGTCTGTCTGGCTTTCCATTCCTTGGGTGGAACTATCTTAGCCAAGCCTGCTCGGTGGGCCCCTTGCGATTCTATGTAAGCAATGTATTTGTTGAAATCCGCATATTCTTCCACGGTTGGGTGGAAGGTCATGATCTTACAACTTGGGTTCTGGGAACCAAAGTGCTTAGCCTGCATGGCTTCAGTGTAACCAGCAGTGGCCTCTCGGGGTCTTAGGTGTGCTGTGGGTACCTGAGAGTGTTAGGGAGTAACCTCTTCCCTATACTTTTAGAAAGTTTTGCTATGTCTGAGGGGCAGTGACTCAGACTAGAACTTTTAAACCAATGAGGTGGTATCTTTTCCAGCTTGTTAATCCACCAGAAGGACAATCCACCCTTGTCTGTATTCTGTAGCCAAAGGAAAGAGGGTGTTTCCCAGAGGGGAAGGCTCCCTGAACCAAGTCCTGCCTCGGCCTGCAGCTCTGTGACTTTCTTTGGTAGGAGGTTAAATGCCTCGGAGGCCTCCCGGGATTCACAGGCTTGAGTGCCTGGCAGTTTCTCAGCTCACTGTGGCAAAAAGTGTCTTCATGGAAGTTTCAAAGCCAAACCTAAAGAAAATACAGAATATCTGAAGATGAGTAGATGACAAAAGGAACTGATTTAACACAAGATTTCATAGCAATCTGAATTTCAAAATTTGAATTTAAGGGCAAAAATATACTTTTAAAACAGGAATGTAAATTGGTGCAGTTATGGTACATACTATGGAAAACTGTATAGAGGTTCTTTAAAAATTTTAAATAGAACTATTATATAATCCAGCAATCTCATTTCTGGGTATATATCCAAATGAAATAAAAACAGAATATCAAAATAATATCTGCCCTCCTAGGTTCCTTGAGACATTACTCACATTAGGCAAGATATGCAAACAACCATAGTGTCCATCCATGGTTGAATGAATACAGAAGATGCGATGTAGATATTTGGTGGAATACTACTCAGTGACAAACAAGAAATTTTGCCATCGCAACAGCATTGGTTGACATGGAGGGTATCATTCCAAGTAAAATAAGGCAGAGAAAGAAAGAAAGTACAGATACCAAACTGCATGTTCCTAACAAGCATTATCCTTAAAGGGTAAACATCTGAAACATTCCAACTAAAGTATAATTATTAAATTGCATTCACAAACAGATTATTAGAAATATATGGATCAACTAAGTTTCTGAACACTGGTTAGCATACAAAATCTATAGATCCCATACACAAGTTAACATCAATTATGAAGTGAAATAGTAAAAAGTTTCAATTCCTTTAATGACAAATAGATGCCTCCAAAGAAGAAATCAAAATCATATGCATTTAATACTTGTACTTAAAATGCATAAAATGAGAATTTTACCAAGAGGAAAAAGTTGCTTTCTAATATAAAATGTCTTTTTCATCTTTGTAGTTTAAAGGACAAACATCAAAAAAAAAGGTGCTTGCCTTCGGCTAATCTAAAACCTTAATTCCAAACGAGGAAACACTACAACCCAGAAAATGGTTTCCTTGAAGAATTCAGCCTCTAAATAAAAAAGGTTGTGCTTAAAGTTTGGCTCTATCTGTCCCACTCAGTTTCAGCTCAATCAGCACCACCCTAATTCTAATCTCCTCATATCCAATCAAAGTCTTTAATTTGATCCTACACATTTTTTCAAGTTCCTTCTAATTGACTCACTCCTTACCCAATTCTAGAAACCTTATTTCCATTGGATCCCAGTTAATTAAATGAGGTGCTTTTTCCTGAAAATCTTTGTGATTTTTACCAAAAAAAATTTAAGAAAAAAATTAACTCCATTTGTCAGAAAATAGTTTAATAATAAAAACACAAGGAAACAATATCACAATGTATCTCTCTCTCACTCTCTATATGTATACAGTATGTATATAGTATACCTACTATATATATATAGTAACTTTTAAAAACTTGTAATAGAAAAATACTTCTTTTGCTTACAAGCACAAATAGAAATAAAATGACATACCTCTGATCAGCAAAACCCTGATTCCAACTGGAGCTAGTCAAGGATTCAGAGAGACAGTGTTCTCACAGCAGCTGGTCTCCAAATGCAGACCAATGTCCTGATGGCTCTGGCTTTATACCTGGGCAAAGGTATAATTTGATCAGGACCAATCAACAGTAATCATGGGATGAGGGCTCTGATTGGTCAGCCCAGGTAGTCTGCGCCCTTTTGATTTTTAAACCAATCAACAGAGAACTGAGAGGTTGAAAATTATAGGAGTGGCACTTCCCTGGTGGCTCGGATGGTAAAGAATCTGCCTGCAGTGTGGGAGACCCAGGTTCAATCCCTGGGTTGGGAAGATCCCCTGGAGAAGGCAATGGCAACCCACTCCAGTATTCTTGCCTGGGAAATCCCATGGACGGAGGAGCCTGGCGGGCTACACAGTCCATGGGGTCGTGAAGAGCTGGACATGACTGACTGAACACGACAAATTCATATCAGCTCTAGGTTACTCACCATAATATCGTGGTTATCCACGCCTTTAAGACCTTTCTTGTATGTTGTTCTGTGTATTCTTTCCACTTCTTAATCTCTTCTGCTTCTATTAGGTCCTTACCATTTCTGTCCTTTATTGTGCCCATCCTAGAAATTAATAAATGTTCCCTCTCTATCTCCAATTTTCTTAAAGAGATCTCTAGTTTTTCTGATTCTATTGTTTTCCTCTGTTTCTTTGCATTATTTAGGAAGACCTTCCAATCTCCCTCTCCATGCTATTCTCTGGAACTCTGCATTCAGTTGGGTATATCTTTCCCTTTATCCCTTGCCTTTCACTTCTCTTTCCTAGCTATCTGTAAAGCCTCCTCAGACAACCACTATGCCTTCTTGCATTTCTTTTTCTTTGGGATGGTTTTGCTCATTGTCTCTTGTACAATGTTATGAACCTTCTTCCATAGTTCCTCAGGTACTCTGTCTACCAGATCTAATCCCTCGAATCTATTTGTCACCTCCACTGTATAATCATAAGGAAATTGATTTAGGTCATATTTAGGTGTATGGCCTAGTGGTTTTCCCTACTTCAATTAACCCTGAATTTTGCAATAAGGAGCTCATGATATGAGCTAAAGTCAGATCCAGGTCTTGTTTTTACTAATGATATAGGGTTTGGCAAAACATGAACCATGAACTTCCTGATGTTCAAGCTGGTTTTAGAAAAGGCAGAGGAACCAGAGATCAAATTGCCAACATCTGCTGGATCATGGAAAAAGCAAGAGAGTTCCAGTAAAACATCTATTTCTGCTTTATTGACTATGCCAAAGCCTTTGACTGTGTGGATCACAATCAACTGTGGAAAATTCTGAAAGAGATGGGAATACCAGACCACCTGACCTGCCTCTTGAGAAATCTGTATGCATTTCAGGAAGCAACAGTTAGAACTGGACATGGAACAACAGACTGGTTCCAAATAGGAAAAGGGGTACGTCAAGGCTGTACACTGTCACCTTGCTTATTTAACTTATATGCAGAGTACATCATGAGAAACGCTGGACTTGAAGAAACACAAGCTGGAATCAAGATTGCTGGGAGAAATAGCAATAAGCTCAGATATGCAGATGACACCACCCTTATGGCAGAAAGTGAAGAGGAACTAAAAAGCCTCTTGATGAAAGTGAAAGTGGAGAGTGAAAAAGTTGACTTAAAGCTCAACATTCAGAAAATGAAGATAATGGCATCTGGTCCCATCACTTCATGGGAAATAGATGGGGAAACAGTGGAAACAGTGTCAGGCTTTATTTTGGGGGGCTCCAAAATCACTGCAGATGGTGATTGCAGCCATGAAATTAAAAGACGCTTACTCCTTGGAAGAAAAGTTTTGACCAACCTAGATAGCGTATTCAAAAGCAGAGACATTACTTTGCAACAAAGGTCTGTTTAGTCAAGGCTATGGTTTTTCCTGTGGTCATGTATGGATGTGAGAGTTGGACTGTGAAGAAAGCTGAGTGCCGAAGGATTGATGCTTTTGAACTGTGATATTGGAGAAAACTCTTGCGAGTCCCTTGGACTGCAAGGAGATCCAACCAGTCCTTTCTGAAGGAGATCAGCCCTGGAATTTCTTTGGAAGGAATGATGCTAAAGCTGAAGCTCCAGTACTTTGGCCACCTCATGCGAAGAGTTGACTCACTGGAAAACATTCTGATGCTGGGAGGGATTGGGGGCAGGAGGAGAAGGGGACGACCGAGGATGAGATGGCTGGATGGCATCACGGACTCAATGGACGTGAATCTGAGTGAACTCCGGGAGTTGGTGATGGACGAGGCCTGGCATGCTACAGTTCATGGGGTCACAAAGAGTCGGACACGACTGAGTGACTGAACTGAACTGAACTGAACTGATAGGGCTTCTTCATCTTTGGCTGCAAAGAATATTATCTCATTTCGGTATTGACCATCTGATGATGTCCATGTGTAGAGTCATCTCTTGGATTGTTAGAAAAGGATGTTTGCTATGACCAGCATGTGCTCTTGACAAAACTCTGTTAGCCAATGCCCTGCTTCATTTTGTACTCCAAGGCCAAACTTGCCTATTATTCCAGCTATCTCTCAATTTCCCGCTTTTGCATTCCAATCTCCTATGATAAAAAAGACATCTATTTTTGGTGTTAGGTCTTCATAGATCTGGTCAATTGAAGCTTCTTTAGCATTAGTGGTTGGGACATAGACTTGGATTACTGTGATATTGAATGGTTTGCCTTTGAAACAAACAGATCATTCTGTCGTTTCTGAGATTGCACCCAAGTACTGCATTTTGGACTCTTCTGTTGGCTATGAGGACTACTCCATTTTTTTCTAAGGGATTCTTGCCCACAGTGTTAGATATAATGGTCATCTGAATTAAATTAGCCCATTCCCATCCATTTTATATTGGATCATATGGTGGCTCTATTATATTAGTTTTAAAAATACCTCCATACTGTTCTCCATAGTGGCTGCACCAATTTACATTCCCCCTCAAGGTGTAAAAAGATTCGCTTTTATCCATACTCTATGCAGCATTTATTTGTATACTTTTTGAGATGGCCATTCTGACAGGTGTGAGGTGATGTCATTGTGGTTTTGATTTGCATTTCTCTAATAATTAGCAGTGTTGAGAATCTTCATGTGCCTATTGGCCATTTGTATATTTTCTTTGGAGAAATGCCTACTTAGGACAAGAAGACTAATTAGAAACCAATTTATTGGTACAGCTAACCTGTATACTTAACATTGCTTGTCCTGATTGGGTAAGGAAAAATTTTCACATGGAAAAATAAATAAGTAAAATAAATAAAATTTTTAAAAAGTGTTATGCTTTTCTTTTTTAAATGAAAAAATTTCCTTACCCAATCAGGACAAGCAGTGTTAAGTATACAGGTTAGCTTTTTTAAAAAAAGCATAACACTTTTTTTTTTAAGATTTATTTATTTTACTTATTTATTTTTGCATGTGCTGGGTCTTCATTGCTACACAAGCTTTTCTGGTAGTTGCAGCAAATGGGGGCTACTCTCTAGCTGTGGTGCCCAGGCTTCTCATAGGGATGACTTCTCTTGTTGCTAAGCACAGGATCTAGGGCTCCGGGCTTCATAGTTGACATTCCCGGGCTCTAGAGCACAGACTCAATAGTTGTGGCACACAGGTTCGGTTGCTCCAAGGCATGTGGGATCTTCCTGGATCAGAAATTGAACCCGAGTCTCCTGCATTATCAGGCAGACTTTTTACCACTGAGTCATTAGGGAAGCCTGGGAAATATTTTAAGTATGCAAGTAACTGAGTGAAAACATAAGGAGTACAATGGGAGCAAGATTTTCTGAAAACTGCTTTGGTTTCTTTTTCTTCCAATCCCTCAATTCTGTTATCCTAGGCTCTCCAGGCTCTCCATCTATATGCCAGAGAGGAGACTGTGCTATTCCTGAAATATAACAAGGAGAACTTATGTTTGTAAAATTGAAAATACCAATATGAGCCAGGCTGCTGTCTTCATGAGCTTCCCTGGTGGCTTAGATAGTAAAGCGTCTGCCTGCAATTTGGGAGACCTGGGTTCGATTCCTGGGTCAGGAAGATCCCCTGGAGAAGGAAATGGCAATCCACTCCAGCACTCGTGCCTGGAAAATACCATGGACAGAGGAACCTGATTGGCTACAGTCCATGGGATCGCCAAAGAGCTGGATATGACTGAGAGACTTCACTTTCACTATCACTGTCTTCATAGAGACTTTTCAGAGTTCTTTTATTTCTCTGCACTACCATACCCGCAACTGACCTATACTAAAGGACCGAAAACCCCCAACATCTCAGTCACTAAAAGTTACCCCCTGCTCATATAAGATCTACTATCATTGTGCAAGAGCTCTCTAGGGCTGCTACCTGCCCAGTAATCCCAGTCAGCTTCCATCCTGTGGTTCCACCATCTCCATACAGGACTTAATCATCTTTTCAGCCAAGCACTTCACTGCCATCCTCCACTGTGCCTGGAATACCTAAGTTCAATTTCTCAATTTCAATTTTCCACAGAATACACTACCACGAATTTGCCTCGCTGCATGGTGACAGGAATGAGACGTAAGCTTTTGCCATTCCTCAATCAGAACTTCAAAGAAGCCTTAGTTGTTCATGACTTGCTTTGTCTTACATGGTGCTTCAGATTCCAAAGTCTTCTGGAAATTCTGTGGGGGCAGAGCTGGAGGGAAGAGAGATGTGCTTTGTATCTCTGAAATGTTTCCTTCTGCATCCAGTTATCAAAATTTATTCTGTTTGGCCACTTCTGTGCATTTTCAACAGTAAGGCCTGAGTCAATAACCATCAACTCTCACCTGTTTTGGGACTTCTCTGGTGGTTCATACAGTAAAGAATCCACCTGCAGTGCAGCAGACACGAGTTCGATCCCTGGGTCAGGAAGATCCCCTGGAGAAGGGAATGGCAACCCACTCCAGTATTCTTGCCTGGAGAATTCCATAGACAGAGGAACCTCGTGGGCCCAGTCCATGCAGTTGCAAAGAGTCGGACATGACTGAGTGACTAACTCTCACCTGTTTTAACTATTTTTTTTGTCCCCACGTGGTGCACAGAACAACAGAGGTGGTATTTAAATATGCAAATTGTATCATGTCAAGTGCTGTTTCAAACTTCCAAAGCCTTCTCATTTCAAGTTGAACAAACTCAAATACTCATCATGAGCTACAAGGTCCTATATACCTTTCACCCTGTCTCTCCCCTTTCTATGCCCCAGACACAAAGGAGATTCCTTTCTATCTCTGCAAAAACAACCCCAAGCTCTAGGTTACATCTGTTACACTTGCTGTTTCTTCCAAGGGGAAATCAGCTCTGGATATCCCTTCTTGTCATTTGGAACTGGGAAAGAGCTCCTGCTCTAGGAAGCATTTCCTGACCACTGGAACCAGACTACCCATTCTGCTGTCTCATCCCACCCCCTTTCATTGCTTCACAGAACATATGCCCACTTGAAATTCTTGTTCATTTATGTGTGGATTCATTTATTGGGATGTATCCATGACTTAACCATGTGAAATAGACTCACAACATCGAGAAGACAGTGGAGAGCCGGCACTCCTGGTCCCATGTTGGCTCATCTCTCCTTGATTTCCACCAAGTCATCCTTAAGATATGGCTGCAAACCAAATCCCCCAACCCAGCCAGTCAGCCAGAACCCAACAATCAATCTCCAACTCATTCATCAACACCACACAATGCAACAAGCTCATAAAAATAAGTTTTGCTTTAAATGCTTTGATATAACTATTCAGAAAAGTGCATAAAAGCACTCAGTTCAGTTCAGTTCAATCACTCAGTCGTGTCCAACTCTTTGCGACCTCATGGATTGCAACATGCCAGGCCTCCCTGTCCATCACCAACTCCCGGAGTTCACTCAAACTCACATCCATCGAGTCAGTCATGCCATCCAGCATTACCACCTCTCAAATGATTGAATGAACAATCCCAGAAATCAATGTTAACTTTTTGGTTGCCTTTAATATAGTTGCAAACAAATACTGGCAAAGAACACTTTTTCAATACATTAAAGACTCAGAAATATTATATTATCTGAGGCTCTACTGACCTAATTGGTCAAAAGAGCTTTGTGTGGCAGAAGCAAGGGGTGGGTGAAAAGGAAGTAGGAAGAAGAAAAGGAGAAAAGTTGGGAGAGTACTCAAAGCCCAGGATTCTTCAGAAGGTATGCAGCATCCAGAGTTGGCCCACAGGATGGGATCTGAGGTAGATCGGCTCTGGTGACCGTAACAGGACCTAGGTCACAGGGTCACTAGAGTGTCCAGTGGATGAAGCTTCAGCTGGTGACACGGGAGTTAGCAGTGTCTGAGGATTGCAGGTTCTGGGAGAAAGAACAAACATTGGAGAACTAGGTAAGCACCATGGGCCCAGCACTTTCAGGGGCAACACAGGAGGCACCGTCATGCGAGACTGCGCGTGTGCTCACTCACTTCCGTCATGTCCACCTCTTTGCAGCCCTATGGATCCTAGCCCACCAGGCTCCTCTGTGCATGGGACTTTTCAGGCAAGAACACTGGAGTGGGTTGATACACCCTCCCCCAGGCAGCTTCCCTACCTGGGAATCGAACCCCTGTCTCCTGGGTCTCCTATGTTGCTAAGTGGGTTCTGTGCCACTGGCCACCTGGAAAGCCCCCATGCAAATACCAAAACCTCTGAAATGTCACTGTGACCACTCTTGAGGATCCTCCACACCCAAGAGCAGGGGGTACAAAGGCTGGATGATGGGATAGGCCCACCTGCATACCTGGAGGCCTTAGCAGGAGGCTAGAGTCCAGGGTTCGATTGGGCAGGGCTGTCCATCCGTCCCTCTGCAGACAGGGCTTCAGCCTTGCGGTCTAAGGCGAGGCCCCTCTTAGCTCCGACGGGGGCAGTCAGCTCTTGAGTGCCCTTTTCCCGAGGGCGACGACGAGAACCACATCTGCCAACTGGGTGGAGACACGACGCCACCGACGGACCTGGCGACAGCGGAGGGGTCTGGCTGGGCTTCCGTGAGCTGCGGCCAGCGACTGCGTCAAACTGGGAGGCCGAGCGGGAGCCCCGGGCAGGCAGGGGGCGCAGGGACATGCCCCGCACAGGGGCTCTGGGGTCGGTGCCCTCGCTTGAGGACACGGGATGACGCAGGCGGGTGGTGCGGCGAGGCGGGCAGTACTTGGGGCCCAGCGTTTGCACCTCCGTCCAGGCGCTCAGCTCCTGGCCGCCCGGCGCCGCGGG
>NW_024070891.1:0-9477 GCF_014754425.2 Oryx dammah
GTATATTGGGGACTCATAGAGGCGGGTTTTCCAATATTTTCGCTCCAATTCCTCAAAATCGGAGTAGAATGGAGTCTGGTATTTTTCAGTGTTTGCTAAGCGGCGGTACTCTGCCACGGTCATGGCTTTCTTCTTTTTGTGGTATTGGGTAAACACACCTGCCCGCCCAGAGACCACCTGCTGGAGCGGAGCGGCTATTAGGATGTCATCGATATCCTCGTAGGTCTGTCTGGCTTTCCATTCCTTGGGTGGAACTATCTTAGCCAAGCCTGCTCGGTGGGCCCCTTGCGATTCTATGTAAGCAATGTATTTGTTGAAATCCGCATATTCTTCCACGGTTGGGTGGAAGGTCATGATCTTACAACTTGGGTTCTGGGAACCAAAGTGCTTAGCCTGCATGGCTTCAGTGTAACCAGCAGTGGCCTCTCGGGGTCTTAGGTGTGCTGTGGGTACCTGAGAGTGTTAGGGAGTAACCTCTTCCCTATACTTTTAGAAAGTTTTGCTATGTCTGAGGGGCAGTGACTCAGACTAGAACTTTTAAACCAATGAGGTGGTATCTTTTCCAGCTTGTTAATCCACCAGAAGGACAATCCACCCTTGTCTGTATTCTGTAGCCAAAGGAAAGAGGGTGTTTCCCAGAGGGGAAGGCTCCCTGAACCAAGTCCTGCCTCGGCCTGCAGCTCTGTGACTTTCTTTGGTAGGAGGTTAAATGCCTCGGAGGCCTCCCGGGATTCACAGGCTTGAGTGCCTGGCAGTTTCTCAGCTCACTGTGGCAAAAAGTGTCTTCATGGAAGTTTCAAAGCCAAACCTAAAGAAAATACAGAATATCTGAAGATGAGTAGATGACAAAAGGAACTGATTTAACACAAGATTTCATAGCAATCTGAATTTCAAAATTTGAATTTAAGGGCAAAAATATACTTTTAAAACAGGAATGTAAATTGGTGCAGTTATGGTACATACTATGGAAAACTGTATAGAGGTTCTTTAAAAATTTTAAATAGAACTATTATATAATCCAGCAATCTCATTTCTGGGTATATATCCAAATGAAATAAAAACAGAATATCAAAATAATATCTGCCCTCCTAGGTTCCTTGAGACATTACTCACATTAGGCAAGATATGCAAACAACCATAGTGTCCATCCATGGTTGAATGAATACAGAAGATGCGATGTAGATATTTGGTGGAATACTACTCAGTGACAAACAAGAAATTTTGCCATCGCAACAGCATTGGTTGACATGGAGGGTATCATTCCAAGTAAAATAAGGCAGAGAAAGAAAGAAAGTACAGATACCAAACTGCATGTTCCTAACAAGCATTATCCTTAAAGGGTAAACATCTGAAACATTCCAACTAAAGTATAATTATTAAATTGCATTCACAAACAGATTATTAGAAATATATGGATCAACTAAGTTTCTGAACACTGGTTAGCATACAAAATCTATAGATCCCATACACAAGTTAACATCAATTATGAAGTGAAATAGTAAAAAGTTTCAATTCCTTTAATGACAAATAGATGCCTCCAAAGAAGAAATCAAAATCATATGCATTTAATACTTGTACTTAAAATGCATAAAATGAGAATTTTACCAAGAGGAAAAAGTTGCTTTCTAATATAAAATGTCTTTTTCATCTTTGTAGTTTAAAGGACAAACATCAAAAAAAAAGGTGCTTGCCTTCGGCTAATCTAAAACCTTAATTCCAAACGAGGAAACACTACAACCCAGAAAATGGTTTCCTTGAAGAATTCAGCCTCTAAATAAAAAAGGTTGTGCTTAAAGTTTGGCTCTATCTGTCCCACTCAGTTTCAGCTCAATCAGCACCACCCTAATTCTAATCTCCTCATATCCAATCAAAGTCTTTAATTTGATCCTACACATTTTTTCAAGTTCCTTCTAATTGACTCACTCCTTACCCAATTCTAGAAACCTTATTTCCATTGGATCCCAGTTAATTAAATGAGGTGCTTTTTCCTGAAAATCTTTGTGATTTTTACCAAAAAAAATTTAAGAAAAAAATTAACTCCATTTGTCAGAAAATAGTTTAATAATAAAAACACAAGGAAACAATATCACAATGTATCTCTCTCTCACTCTCTATATGTATACAGTATGTATATAGTATACCTACTATATATATATAGTAACTTTTAAAAACTTGTAATAGAAAAATACTTCTTTTGCTTACAAGCACAAATAGAAATAAAATGACATACCTCTGATCAGCAAAACCCTGATTCCAACTGGAGCTAGTCAAGGATTCAGAGAGACAGTGTTCTCACAGCAGCTGGTCTCCAAATGCAGACCAATGTCCTGATGGCTCTGGCTTTATACCTGGGCAAAGGTATAATTTGATCAGGACCAATCAACAGTAATCATGGGATGAGGGCTCTGATTGGTCAGCCCAGGTAGTCTGCGCCCTTTTGATTTTTAAACCAATCAACAGAGAACTGAGAGGTTGAAAATTATAGGAGTGGCACTTCCCTGGTGGCTCGGATGGTAAAGAATCTGCCTGCAGTGTGGGAGACCCAGGTTCAATCCCTGGGTTGGGAAGATCCCCTGGAGAAGGCAATGGCAACCCACTCCAGTATTCTTGCCTGGGAAATCCCATGGACGGAGGAGCCTGGCGGGCTACACAGTCCATGGGGTCGTGAAGAGCTGGACATGACTGACTGAACACGACAAATTCATATCAGCTCTAGGTTACTCACCATAATATCGTGGTTATCCACGCCTTTAAGACCTTTCTTGTATGTTGTTCTGTGTATTCTTTCCACTTCTTAATCTCTTCTGCTTCTATTAGGTCCTTACCATTTCTGTCCTTTATTGTGCCCATCCTAGAAATTAATAAATGTTCCCTCTCTATCTCCAATTTTCTTAAAGAGATCTCTAGTTTTTCTGATTCTATTGTTTTCCTCTGTTTCTTTGCATTATTTAGGAAGACCTTCCAATCTCCCTCTCCATGCTATTCTCTGGAACTCTGCATTCAGTTGGGTATATCTTTCCCTTTATCCCTTGCCTTTCACTTCTCTTTCCTAGCTATCTGTAAAGCCTCCTCAGACAACCACTATGCCTTCTTGCATTTCTTTTTCTTTGGGATGGTTTTGCTCATTGTCTCTTGTACAATGTTATGAACCTTCTTCCATAGTTCCTCAGGTACTCTGTCTACCAGATCTAATCCCTCGAATCTATTTGTCACCTCCACTGTATAATCATAAGGAAATTGATTTAGGTCATATTTAGGTGTATGGCCTAGTGGTTTTCCCTACTTCAATTAACCCTGAATTTTGCAATAAGGAGCTCATGATATGAGCTAAAGTCAGATCCAGGTCTTGTTTTTACTAATGATATAGGGTTTGGCAAAACATGAACCATGAACTTCCTGATGTTCAAGCTGGTTTTAGAAAAGGCAGAGGAACCAGAGATCAAATTGCCAACATCTGCTGGATCATGGAAAAAGCAAGAGAGTTCCAGTAAAACATCTATTTCTGCTTTATTGACTATGCCAAAGCCTTTGACTGTGTGGATCACAATCAACTGTGGAAAATTCTGAAAGAGATGGGAATACCAGACCACCTGACCTGCCTCTTGAGAAATCTGTATGCATTTCAGGAAGCAACAGTTAGAACTGGACATGGAACAACAGACTGGTTCCAAATAGGAAAAGGGGTACGTCAAGGCTGTACACTGTCACCTTGCTTATTTAACTTATATGCAGAGTACATCATGAGAAACGCTGGACTTGAAGAAACACAAGCTGGAATCAAGATTGCTGGGAGAAATAGCAATAAGCTCAGATATGCAGATGACACCACCCTTATGGCAGAAAGTGAAGAGGAACTAAAAAGCCTCTTGATGAAAGTGAAAGTGGAGAGTGAAAAAGTTGACTTAAAGCTCAACATTCAGAAAATGAAGATAATGGCATCTGGTCCCATCACTTCATGGGAAATAGATGGGGAAACAGTGGAAACAGTGTCAGGCTTTATTTTGGGGGGCTCCAAAATCACTGCAGATGGTGATTGCAGCCATGAAATTAAAAGACGCTTACTCCTTGGAAGAAAAGTTTTGACCAACCTAGATAGCGTATTCAAAAGCAGAGACATTACTTTGCAACAAAGGTCTGTTTAGTCAAGGCTATGGTTTTTCCTGTGGTCATGTATGGATGTGAGAGTTGGACTGTGAAGAAAGCTGAGTGCCGAAGGATTGATGCTTTTGAACTGTGATATTGGAGAAAACTCTTGCGAGTCCCTTGGACTGCAAGGAGATCCAACCAGTCCTTTCTGAAGGAGATCAGCCCTGGAATTTCTTTGGAAGGAATGATGCTAAAGCTGAAGCTCCAGTACTTTGGCCACCTCATGCGAAGAGTTGACTCACTGGAAAACATTCTGATGCTGGGAGGGATTGGGGGCAGGAGGAGAAGGGGACGACCGAGGATGAGATGGCTGGATGGCATCACGGACTCAATGGACGTGAATCTGAGTGAACTCCGGGAGTTGGTGATGGACGAGGCCTGGCATGCTACAGTTCATGGGGTCACAAAGAGTCGGACACGACTGAGTGACTGAACTGAACTGAACTGAACTGATAGGGCTTCTTCATCTTTGGCTGCAAAGAATATTATCTCATTTCGGTATTGACCATCTGATGATGTCCATGTGTAGAGTCATCTCTTGGATTGTTAGAAAAGGATGTTTGCTATGACCAGCATGTGCTCTTGACAAAACTCTGTTAGCCAATGCCCTGCTTCATTTTGTACTCCAAGGCCAAACTTGCCTATTATTCCAGCTATCTCTCAATTTCCCGCTTTTGCATTCCAATCTCCTATGATAAAAAAGACATCTATTTTTGGTGTTAGGTCTTCATAGATCTGGTCAATTGAAGCTTCTTTAGCATTAGTGGTTGGGACATAGACTTGGATTACTGTGATATTGAATGGTTTGCCTTTGAAACAAACAGATCATTCTGTCGTTTCTGAGATTGCACCCAAGTACTGCATTTTGGACTCTTCTGTTGGCTATGAGGACTACTCCATTTTTTTCTAAGGGATTCTTGCCCACAGTGTTAGATATAATGGTCATCTGAATTAAATTAGCCCATTCCCATCCATTTTATATTGGATCATATGGTGGCTCTATTATATTAGTTTTAAAAATACCTCCATACTGTTCTCCATAGTGGCTGCACCAATTTACATTCCCCCTCAAGGTGTAAAAAGATTCGCTTTTATCCATACTCTATGCAGCATTTATTTGTATACTTTTTGAGATGGCCATTCTGACAGGTGTGAGGTGATGTCATTGTGGTTTTGATTTGCATTTCTCTAATAATTAGCAGTGTTGAGAATCTTCATGTGCCTATTGGCCATTTGTATATTTTCTTTGGAGAAATGCCTACTTAGGACAAGAAGACTAATTAGAAACCAATTTATTGGTACAGCTAACCTGTATACTTAACATTGCTTGTCCTGATTGGGTAAGGAAAAATTTTCACATGGAAAAATAAATAAGTAAAATAAATAAAATTTTTAAAAAGTGTTATGCTTTTCTTTTTTAAATGAAAAAATTTCCTTACCCAATCAGGACAAGCAGTGTTAAGTATACAGGTTAGCTTTTTTAAAAAAAGCATAACACTTTTTTTTTTAAGATTTATTTATTTTACTTATTTATTTTTGCATGTGCTGGGTCTTCATTGCTACACAAGCTTTTCTGGTAGTTGCAGCAAATGGGGGCTACTCTCTAGCTGTGGTGCCCAGGCTTCTCATAGGGATGACTTCTCTTGTTGCTAAGCACAGGATCTAGGGCTCCGGGCTTCATAGTTGACATTCCCGGGCTCTAGAGCACAGACTCAATAGTTGTGGCACACAGGTTCGGTTGCTCCAAGGCATGTGGGATCTTCCTGGATCAGAAATTGAACCCGAGTCTCCTGCATTATCAGGCAGACTTTTTACCACTGAGTCATTAGGGAAGCCTGGGAAATATTTTAAGTATGCAAGTAACTGAGTGAAAACATAAGGAGTACAATGGGAGCAAGATTTTCTGAAAACTGCTTTGGTTTCTTTTTCTTCCAATCCCTCAATTCTGTTATCCTAGGCTCTCCAGGCTCTCCATCTATATGCCAGAGAGGAGACTGTGCTATTCCTGAAATATAACAAGGAGAACTTATGTTTGTAAAATTGAAAATACCAATATGAGCCAGGCTGCTGTCTTCATGAGCTTCCCTGGTGGCTTAGATAGTAAAGCGTCTGCCTGCAATTTGGGAGACCTGGGTTCGATTCCTGGGTCAGGAAGATCCCCTGGAGAAGGAAATGGCAATCCACTCCAGCACTCGTGCCTGGAAAATACCATGGACAGAGGAACCTGATTGGCTACAGTCCATGGGATCGCCAAAGAGCTGGATATGACTGAGAGACTTCACTTTCACTATCACTGTCTTCATAGAGACTTTTCAGAGTTCTTTTATTTCTCTGCACTACCATACCCGCAACTGACCTATACTAAAGGACCGAAAACCCCCAACATCTCAGTCACTAAAAGTTACCCCCTGCTCATATAAGATCTACTATCATTGTGCAAGAGCTCTCTAGGGCTGCTACCTGCCCAGTAATCCCAGTCAGCTTCCATCCTGTGGTTCCACCATCTCCATACAGGACTTAATCATCTTTTCAGCCAAGCACTTCACTGCCATCCTCCACTGTGCCTGGAATACCTAAGTTCAATTTCTCAATTTCAATTTTCCACAGAATACACTACCACGAATTTGCCTCGCTGCATGGTGACAGGAATGAGACGTAAGCTTTTGCCATTCCTCAATCAGAACTTCAAAGAAGCCTTAGTTGTTCATGACTTGCTTTGTCTTACATGGTGCTTCAGATTCCAAAGTCTTCTGGAAATTCTGTGGGGGCAGAGCTGGAGGGAAGAGAGATGTGCTTTGTATCTCTGAAATGTTTCCTTCTGCATCCAGTTATCAAAATTTATTCTGTTTGGCCACTTCTGTGCATTTTCAACAGTAAGGCCTGAGTCAATAACCATCAACTCTCACCTGTTTTGGGACTTCTCTGGTGGTTCATACAGTAAAGAATCCACCTGCAGTGCAGCAGACACGAGTTCGATCCCTGGGTCAGGAAGATCCCCTGGAGAAGGGAATGGCAACCCACTCCAGTATTCTTGCCTGGAGAATTCCATAGACAGAGGAACCTCGTGGGCCCAGTCCATGCAGTTGCAAAGAGTCGGACATGACTGAGTGACTAACTCTCACCTGTTTTAACTATTTTTTTTGTCCCCACGTGGTGCACAGAACAACAGAGGTGGTATTTAAATATGCAAATTGTATCATGTCAAGTGCTGTTTCAAACTTCCAAAGCCTTCTCATTTCAAGTTGAACAAACTCAAATACTCATCATGAGCTACAAGGTCCTATATACCTTTCACCCTGTCTCTCCCCTTTCTATGCCCCAGACACAAAGGAGATTCCTTTCTATCTCTGCAAAAACAACCCCAAGCTCTAGGTTACATCTGTTACACTTGCTGTTTCTTCCAAGGGGAAATCAGCTCTGGATATCCCTTCTTGTCATTTGGAACTGGGAAAGAGCTCCTGCTCTAGGAAGCATTTCCTGACCACTGGAACCAGACTACCCATTCTGCTGTCTCATCCCACCCCCTTTCATTGCTTCACAGAACATATGCCCACTTGAAATTCTTGTTCATTTATGTGTGGATTCATTTATTGGGATGTATCCATGACTTAACCATGTGAAATAGACTCACAACATCGAGAAGACAGTGGAGAGCCGGCACTCCTGGTCCCATGTTGGCTCATCTCTCCTTGATTTCCACCAAGTCATCCTTAAGATATGGCTGCAAACCAAATCCCCCAACCCAGCCAGTCAGCCAGAACCCAACAATCAATCTCCAACTCATTCATCAACACCACACAATGCAACAAGCTCATAAAAATAAGTTTTGCTTTAAATGCTTTGATATAACTATTCAGAAAAGTGCATAAAAGCACTCAGTTCAGTTCAGTTCAATCACTCAGTCGTGTCCAACTCTTTGCGACCTCATGGATTGCAACATGCCAGGCCTCCCTGTCCATCACCAACTCCCGGAGTTCACTCAAACTCACATCCATCGAGTCAGTCATGCCATCCAGCATTACCACCTCTCAAATGATTGAATGAACAATCCCAGAAATCAATGTTAACTTTTTGGTTGCCTTTAATATAGTTGCAAACAAATACTGGCAAAGAACACTTTTTCAATACATTAAAGACTCAGAAATATTATATTATCTGAGGCTCTACTGACCTAATTGGTCAAAAGAGCTTTGTGTGGCAGAAGCAAGGGGTGGGTGAAAAGGAAGTAGGAAGAAGAAAAGGAGAAAAGTTGGGAGAGTACTCAAAGCCCAGGATTCTTCAGAAGGTATGCAGCATCCAGAGTTGGCCCACAGGATGGGATCTGAGGTAGATCGGCTCTGGTGACTGTAACAGGACCTAGGTCACAGGGTCACTAGAGTGTCCAGTGGATGAAGCTTCAGCTGGTGACACGGGAGTTAGCAGTGTCTGAGGATTGCAGGTTCTGGGAGAAAGAACAAACATTGGAGAACTAGGTAAGCACCATGGGCCCAGCACTTTCAGGGGCAACACAGGAGGCACCGTCATGCGAGACTGCGCGTGTGCTCACTCACTTCCGTCATGTCCACCTCTTTGCAGCCCTATGGATCCTAGCCCACCAGGCTCCTCTGTGCATGGGACTTTTCAGGCAAGAACACTGGAGTGGGTTGATACACCCTCCCCCAGGCAGCTTCCCTACCTGGGAATCGAACCCCTGTCTCCTGGGTCTCCTATGTTGCTAAGTGGGTTCTGTGCCACTGGCCACCTGGAAAGCCCCCATGCAAATACCAAAACCTCTGAAATGTCACTGTGACCACTCTTGAGGATCCTCCACACCCAAGAGCAGGGGGTACAAAGGCTGGATGATGGGACAGGCCCACCTGCATACCTGGAGGCCTTAGCAGGAGGCTAGAGTCCAGGGTTCGATTGGGCAGGGCTGTCCATCCGTCCCTCTGCAGACAGGGCTTCAGCCTTGCGGTCTAAGGCGAGGCCCCTCTTAGCTCCGACGGGGGCAGTCAGCTCTTGAGTGCCCTTTTCCCGAGGGCGACGACGAGAACCACATCTGCCAACTGGGTGGAGACACGACGCCACCGACGGACCTGGCGACAGCGGAGGGGTCTGGCTGGGCTTCCGTGAGCTGCGGCCAGCGACTGCGTCAAACTGGGAGGCCGAGCGGGAGCCCCGGGCAGGCAGGGGGCGCAGGGACATGCCCCGCACAGGGGCTCTGGGGTCGGTGCCCTCGCTTGAGGACACGGGATGACGCAGGCGGGTGGTGCGGCGAGGCGGGCAGTACTTGGGGCCCAGCGTTTGCACCTCCGTCCAGGCGCTCAGCTCCTGGCCGCCCGGCGCCGCGGG
>NW_024070892.1:0-9465 GCF_014754425.2 Oryx dammah
CACTGAGGCAACACAGATGTTAGTTGAGACTCAGATCTTGCCTTGCTCTAGCTTGTATTGACCTCAGCTGTTACATTGATCATTCTTTACAAAATGTGGGACAAGAAAGCCTGACCATGCCATCTTGGCTCATTTGCTCTTTCTCTATAGAGGGCATGGCAACCCACTCCAATGTTCTTGCCTGGAGAATCCCATGGACGGAGGAGCCTGGCAGACTACGGTACATAGGGTTGCAGAGTCAGACACAACTGAAGCAACTTAGCATGCATGCACACACATAGAATTTTAGAGCAAATACAAGCTAGAGCAAGGCAAGGTCTAGTCTGAACTAACCCACACTTCCCACAACAGGTCCACAGATGTTCCTAGAAATACTGGAGGGCTTTCTCAGTAGGCAAATTGACTGGAGCAGGAAAACAGAGGAATCACATGGACATTCTTATCACTACCATTCTATATATTTTCCCTCCCCCTTTTTTTACATTGTTCTAATAATGTTCTTTATTACTCCTTTAATTTTTATTTTTTATAACTTACTTTTTCTTTTGTAAAAAACACCTTATTTTTAAATAAATTAATTTTATTTATTTTCCTATTTCTACTCCTTAGTACTGCTTAGCTACACTGCAATTTTTTCCACGTTTTTTATTTTGTATTTTTGAGAGTCTAATTTTTAGTATTCATTTTCACATAGGGGCTTGATTATTGGCTTGACTGCTCTCTTTTTTGACTTCCTTTATTTTCTCCTTCTTCTCTCTTGTCTTTGTAAGTGTGTGTCTCTTGGGTGTTCTTGGCTGTTGACTGTTGTTTCACCATTAGTCTTGGTATGTTGCTTTCTGTGCTGTGTGGCCTGTGAAATCTTGGTGCTACAGTAAGGGGATGGGCCTGAACCCCAGAGGTTGGATACCCAAGTTTAGGACTTTGGACCACCAGAGAACTCCCGACATCATGGAATATTAATAGGTGAGAGCCCTCTCAAAAGTCTCTGTATGAAATCTAAGACCAGGCCCCACTCAAAGGCCTGCAAGCTCTAGTTCCAGATGCCTCATGCAAAATCTTTAGCAAAGTAGGAGCACAAACCCGCCCATTTGCAGAAAGGCTGCCCCCAAAGATACCAAGCTCATAGACACCCCAAAACACACTACTGGACACAGCACTACCTTTCAGAGAAACAAGATCCAGATCCATCCACCAGAACACAGACACAAGTCCCCCTATCAGGGAAACTTCATTAGGCACCAGGAATCACAGCTACCCTCAAGGGGCAGGGGGAAGACACCACAATTAAAAGGAACCACAACTTCCAACCTGTAGCCAGGAGGCCCCCAAACACAGTAAAGTAAGCAATATGAAATGACATAGAAGCATGCAGCAGCTGAAGGGACATGGTGAAAAGCCAAAAGACCAAACAAATGAAGAAATAAGCAGTCTACATGAAAATAAATCCAGAATAATGATAGTAAAGATGACCTAAAATCGTGGAAATAAAATGGTTGGAGGCAGAGATTGAGAAGATACAAGAAATGTTTACCAAGGACCCAGAAGATTTAAAGAATAGACAATCAGCAATGAACACAATAACTGAGATGAAAAGCATTAGACGGAACCAATAGCAGAATGAGAGAAGCAGCAGAACAGAGAAGTGAGCTGGAAGATAGAATAGCAAAAACAGCTGAAACAGAGCAACATGAAGAAAACAGGATAAAAAGAAATGAGGACAGTCTCATGGAGAAGGCAATGGCATCCCACTCCAGTACTCTTGCCTGGAAAATCCCATGGATGGAGGAGCTTGGTGGGCTGCAGTCCATGGGGTTGCTAGGAGTCAGACAAGACTGAGCGACTTCACTTTCACTTTTCACTTTGATGCATTGGAGAAGGAAATGGCAACCCACTCCAGTGTTCTTGCCTGGATATTCCCAGAGACATGGGGGCCTAGTGGGCTGCCGTCTCTGGGGTCGCACAGAGTCGGACATGACTAAAGCAACACAGCAGCAGCAGGACAGTCTCAGAGACCTCTGGGACAACATTAAGTGGCCCAATATTTGAATCATAGGGGTCCCAGAAGAAGAGGACAAAAAGAAAAGGTAAGAGAAAATATTTGAGAAGATTATGGTCAAAAGCTTCCCTAAAATGGGAAAGGAAATAGCCACCCAAGTCCAGGAAGACCAGAGAATCCCACACAGGATTTCTCCCAAGGAGAAATACTCCAAGACACATATTAACCAATGAACAAAAATTAAACACAAAGAGCAAATATTAAAAGCAGCAAGTGAAAACAACAAATAACATACACGGGGATCCCCATAAGGCCAATAGCTGATTTTTCAACAGAAACTCTGTAGTGCAGAAGAGAGTAGCAGGATATTCTTAAAATGATGAAAGGAAAAAGAACTACAAGCTATGGTTTTTCCAGTAGTCATGTATGGATGTGAGAGTTGGACCGTAAAGAAAGCTGAGCACCGAAGAATTGATGCTTTTGAACTGCGGTGCTGGAGAAGACTCTTGAGAATCCCTTAGACTGAAAGGAGATCCAATCAGTCAATCAAAAAGGAAATCAGTCCTGAATATTCATTGGAAGGACTAATGCTGAAGCTGAAACTCCAATACTTTGGCCACCTGATATGAAGAACTGAGTCACTGGAAAAGACCTTAATGCTGGGAAAGATTGAAGGCAGGAGGAGAAGGGAATGACAGAGGATGAGATGGTTAGATGGCATCACCAACTCAATGGACATGAGTTTGAGGAAACTCTGGGAGTTGGTGAAGGACAGGGAAGCCTGGTGTGCTTCAGTCCTTGGAGTCTTAGTCGGACACAATTGAGTGACTGAACTGAACTGAACTGAACTATATATACTGTCAATAAGAGACCCACCTCAGACCTAGGAACACATAAAAACTGAAAGTGAGGGGTTGGAAAAAGATATTCCATGCAAATGGAAATCAAAAGAAAATGGGAGGACTACTCACATCAGATAAAATAGACTTTAAAATAAAGACCAATACAAGAAACAACAGAGAACACTACAAAATGATCAAGGGATCAATCCAAGAAGAAGATATAACAATTATAAGTATATATGCACCCAACATACGAGCACCTCAATATATAAGGCAAATGCTAACAACTATTAAAATGGAAATTGATAGTAACACAATAATAGTAGGGGACTTTAACACCCGACTCACACCAATGGACAGATCAGCCAGACAGAAAATTAATAAGCACAAGCTTTAAATGATACATTGAACCAGTTAGACCTGGTAGATATCTATAGGGCACTTAACCCCAAAATGATAGATTTCCTTTCTTTCTCAAGTGCATTTGGAACGTTCTCCAGGGTTTATCACATCTTGGTAAATTTTAAAAAATTGAAATCATTTCCAGCATCATTTTTGACACAATGGTATTTATAAGATTAGATACCAACTACAGGGAAAAAAAAAGAAAACCTGTAAAAAAAACCACAAACACATGCAGCCTAAACCATACAATTCTGAATAACCAACAGATCACTGAAGAAATCAAAAAGGAAATGAAAATATGCCTAGAAACAAATGACAATGGAAACATGACAACTCAAAACCTGTGGGATGAATAAAAGCAATGCTAAGAGGGAAGTTAACAACAATACGAGCCTACCTCAAGGAACAAGAGAAACAACAACTAAAGAACCTAACTTCACACCTAAAGCAACTAGTAAAAGAAGATTTAAAAAAACCCTAAGTCAGTAGAAGAAGGAAATCATAAAGATCAGAGCTTAAATAAGTGAAAAAGAAGCGAAGGAGACAACAGCACAGACAAAACTAAAAGATGGTTCTTTGAAAAGATGAACAAAATTGACAAACCATTAGCCAGACTCATCAAGAAAAAAAGGGTAAGATTCAAATCAATGAGATTAGAAATGAAAAAGAAGAAGTTACTATGAAGAACACAGAAATTCAAAAGATAAAAGATCATAAGACTCTTATGAGCAATTATATACTAATAAAATAGACAAACTGGCAGAAATGGACAGATTCTTAGAAAAGTGTAACCTTCAAAAACTGAACCAGGAAGAAATAGAAAATATGAACAGACCAATCACAAACATGAAATTGAAACTCTAATAAAAAGTCTTTCAAAAAACAGAAGCCCAGGGCCAGATGGCTTCAGGCAAATTCTACCAAAAGACCTAACAGGTTTCATGCTCAAGCTCTTCAGGAACATTGCAGAGGAAGGAAAACTCCCAAATCCATTCTATGAGGCCACCTTCACTCTGATACCAAAACCAAAGATGCCACAAGAATCGAAAATTACAGAACAATATCAATGATGAACATAGATGCAAAAATCTAACAAAAGTTTAGAAATCAGAATCCAACAGAACATAAAAAGAGTTACATATCATAATCAAGTCAGTTTTATCCCAGGGATGCAAAGATTCTTCAATATATGGAAATCAATCAATGTGATATATCATATTAACAAATTGAAAGATAAAAACCATATAATAATCTCAATAGACACACATATGGAAATCAATCAATGTGATATACCATATTAACAAATTGAAAGGTAAAAACCATATGATAATCTCAATAGACACAGAGAAAGCTTTTGACAAACTTCAACAATCATTTAAGATAAACATTCTCCAGAAGCAGGCACAGAAGGAGCATACCTCAACAGAATAAAGACCATATGTGACAAACCTACAGCAAACATTATTCTCAATGGTGAAAAACCTAAAGCATTTCATTTAAAATCTGGAACAAGACAAGGTACCCACTATGACCACTACTATTCAACAGAGTTTTAGAAATCCTAGCCACAGCAATCAGAAAAGGAAAAGAAATAAAAGAAATCGAGATTGGAAAAGAAAAATGAAAACTTTCACTGTTTGCAGATGACGTGATACTATACATATAAAACCCTAAAGATGTCACCAGAAAATTACTAGAGCTAATCAATGAATACAGTAAATTTGCAGGGTATAAAATTAATACACAGAAATCTCTTGCATTCCTATACACTACAATGAAAAATCAGAAAGAAAAATTAAAGAAACAATCCCATTCACCATGGCAACAAAGATAATAAACTACTTAGGAATAAATCTGTCTAAAGAGGCAAATAGTAAAGAGGTAAATAGTTCTAATTTTGATATACCCATGAGCTCAAGGTCTTCCTACTATGCTATCTTGGCGTCACTGTAGATTAAGACTTTTTATTTTATTTTTTTGAATTTATTACTAGAAAATATTTTTTTAAATTTTATTTTTACTTTATTTTACTTTACAATACTGTATTGGTTTTGCCATACATTGACATGAATCCACCATGGGAGTATATGAGCTTCCAATCCTGAATCCCCCTCCCACCTCCCACCCCATATCATCTCTCTGGATCATCCCCATGCACCAACTCCAAGCATCCTGTATCCTGTATTGAACATAGACTAGCACTTTGTTTCTTACATGATAGTATACATGTTTCAATGCCATTCTCCCAAATCATCCAACCCTCTCCCTCAGAGTCCAAAAGTCCATTCTATACATCTGTGTCTCTTTTGCTGTCTCCCATACAGGGTCATCATTACCATCTTTCTAAACTCCATATATATGTGTCAGTATACTGTATTGGTGTTTTTCTTTCTGGCTTACTTCACTCTGTATAATTGACTCCAATTTCATCCATCGCATTAGAACTGATTCAAATTTATTCTTTTTAATGGCTGAGTAATACTCCATTGTGTATATGTACTACAGCTTTTTATCCATTCATCTGCTGATGGCATCTAGGTTGTTTCCATGTCCTGGCTATTATAAACAGTGCTGCAGTGAACATTGGGGTACATGTGTCTCTTTCAATTCTGGTTTCCTCGGTGTGTATGCCCAGCAGTGGGAATGCTGGGTCATAAGGCAGTTCTATTTGCAATTCTTTAAGGAATCTCCACACTGTTCTCCATAGTGGCTGTACTAGTTTGTATTCCCATCAACAGTGTAAGAGGGTTCCCTTTTCTCCACACCCTCTCCAGCATTTATTGCTTGTAGACTTTTGGATCGCAGCCATTCTGACTGGTGTGAAATGGTACCTCATTGTGGTCTTGATTTGCATTTCTCTGATAATGAGTGATGTTGAGTATCTTTTCATGTGTTTGTTAGCCATCCGTATGTCTTCTTTGGAGAAATGTCTATTTAGTTCTTTGGCCCATTTTTTGATTGGGTCGTTTATTTTTCTGGAGTTAAGCTGCATAAGTTGCTTGTATATTTTTGAGATTAGTTGTTTGTCAGCTGCTTCATTTGCTATGGTTTTCTCCCATTCTGAAGGCTGTCTTTTCACCTTACTTATAGTTTCCTTTGTTGTGCAGAAGCTTTTAATTTTAATTAGATCCCATTAGTTTATTTTTGCTTTTATTTCCAGAATTCTGGGGGGTGGGATCATAGAGGATCCTGCTGTGATTTATGTCAGACAGTGTTTTGCCTATGTTCTCCTCTAGGAGTTTTATAGTTTCTGGTCTTACGTTTAGATCTTTAATCCATTTTGAGTTTATTTTTGTGTGTGGTGTTAGAAAGTGATCTAGTATCATCCTTTTCCAAGTGGTTGACCAGTTTACCCAGCACCACTTGTTAAGGAGATTGTCTTTATTCCATTGTATATTCTTGCCTCCTTTGTCGAAGATAAGGTGTCCATATGTGTGTGGATTTATCTCTGGGCTTTCTATTTTGTTCCATTGAGCTATATTTCTGCCTTTGTGCCAGTACCATACTGTCTTAGACTAAGACTTTTTAAAAAGAGAGTTCTCTCAGAGAGCTCCCTCTTCTCTTCTGCCATGTATGGACAGTGGACATCTTCCAGTGTGAAGACGCTCCTCTCTGAATCTAACTCTTGCTAGACTCTGAGTCTGTTGGTGCCCTGATCTTATACTTCCCAGCCTCCTGAACTGTGAGAAGTAAATGTATGTCCTTTAAGCCACATGGCCTATGGTATTTCTGACATGGTAGCTGGCATGAATAAGCCACAGGGGATGCCCCTCCTCAACCCTCAACCCCCTTTTCACTTTACATACTCTTTCTGAGAGAGATCCTTCTAGCACATGGTATGACCTCAACCACAATTTATGTGCTGCATAATCATGTACTTGGTAGTAGCTCAGATCACTCTCTTGAGCCCCACATCCAAATATTCAACTCTGTCTTAGGCATCTTAATCTTAACATATCCCACACCGAACTTACCATTTCTCATGTTCCAGTTTATCCCTTCTCCTATCTTCGGTTGATCACAAAAGCCAGCAACCAAACTCTTTCTTCTCCCTCTCTGTCAACCTGCATATAAAAAAAATCAAGTTTTGCTGAATCTGACTTCTCTTCATCTGCTGCACCCTGCAGCTCAGGCCTTCTTTAATGTTAGATGAATTCTTCCAATACCCTTGGAATACCTCCGTGCTTCTAGTCTCATTCTCCTCTTCTTCAGATTTCTTTCTAACCTGTGAATTGAAGTAGAACACTTCTATGCCCCAAATCCTTTATTTACATCTCCTTGAAAGGCTTCAGGATAAAATCCAAGCTCCTAATCTATGCATCCTAAAACCTTAACACTATAGAGCTGTTTTTCTTTCCTTTTATTTCAGCCTCATTAAAATATCCTCAGTTTCCTGAAATAGCCAAGTTCTCTAGTTTCTCAGATATCATTACCCGTGCTCATCTTCCTTATATAAGATACTTCCATCATTCTTAAAGGACTTGCACCTATTCACTCTTCCCCCAGTAGCCTCCTCTCATAACATAGTTTGTATTTATGTAGTCTTTCTAAGTGACCCCGTAGGTTCACAACCACATTATAATGCTTTTCTTCTTTGTCTGGTTCCTTCATGAGATTGCAAGCTGCTTAAAAGTAGACAAGAGTGTAGCTTTTACTTCTACATCCTCACTTGTAGCTCTAGAAATATCCAATAGATATAGGGAGGAAGGAACACCTGCAGTGTTGTACTGGCCCTACTGGAATCAGCAAGAAGTCATCCTGCATCTGCCGCTGCTGCTGCTAAGTCGCTTCAGTCGTGTCCGACTCTGTGCGACCCCAAAGACGGCAGCCCATCAGGCTCCCCCATCCCTGGGGTTCTCCAGGCAAGAACACTGGAGTGGGTTGCCATTTCCTTTCACTTTCATCCTGCATGGGTGTGTGCTAAGTCACTTCGGTCGTGTCCCACTCTGTGCGATCCCATGAACTGTAGCCTGCCAGGCTCCTCTGTCCATAGGATTCTCCAGGCAAGAATACTGGAGTTGAGTTTCCATGCTCTCCTACAGGGGATCTTCCCAACCCAGGGACCAAACCCACGTATCTTGTGTCTCCTGCATTGGCAGGTGGGTTCTTTACCACTAGTGCCAACAGGGAGGTCCCACCTTTCATCCTAGGTGGTTGGGAATAGATTTTTCTATTCTCTGCTGGTTAAGATCTCAAATGCTTCAGCAAAACACTGAACAACAGCCCTTTTGCAAAATCCCCAGAGGAGCCAAAGTCCGAGCAAAGCCCACGCACAGTTCACTTCTGTCCCTCACCTTGTTCTGTCATTTGCCCTACTCCTTCTCAGATGGCTTCCCCGGGGGCATCAGTGGTAAAGAATACTCCTTCTCGGCTTCTTTCTCATGGTTTGCTTTAAAGTCTCCCTTAGTTAACCTCACTTTGATCTTGTTCGTTCTACTTCAGTCTCATCTTTTCTTCTAGTCCAAAGACTAACTAGCTCGCATGAAGGGAAGAGCTGAGTGAAGAAGACGGGTTGACTGGAGCTGCACATGACCTCAGGCAAATCTGACCCTGAGTTTCAGTGATCAAATACAAGTAGTAATCCCTGTTTTCCTCACCTCACACAGCTCCAATATGATCAGGGAAATAGGGTGTCCTACGCAGTTTCAGGTAGTGAGCTGACTCCATTTCCCCATGCTGATCTTTCGGGGAGGGTAACGACTTCCAAGACAGGAGCTCACAGATTGAGGAGAGGAGTTTTTATTGGTCATCTCCATGTTGAAAATCAGAAATGTCCCCAGTCTGAAACTGCTACAAATATGGTACATCAGGGACTGTGACTTTCCTGTGGGTCTTCAAAGTGTCCTGGGTGGGCAAATAATTCATTTCGATTCAAGAGGGATGGGCAAAAAACTCTTAGACCACAAGGGTGAAGAATACATTCATTTGGGTCAAATAACCTTTGATAATAGGTTAGTAATACAATATTTGAATATAGGTTAATAATAATAATACTGATGTTCAGTGGGTAGGCCAATGTAAAGGTTTAAATAGTGAACTTACCCGTAAGGGAGGAAGAGCTTGGGGGTGGAGGGGGGAGACCAATACTCAAACTGCGTAGATCTGATTTTCCACGTTTTGTGCTCTCAGCCTACACCACACATGATCTACTTTCTACTCCTCACATGATTTAGAGTTGGCTCAAGTCAGAAATCCCCTTGGGCGGGTACTCTGGTTAATCAG
>NW_024070893.1:0-9461 GCF_014754425.2 Oryx dammah
CAGTCCCCTCTCTGACACCAAGCCTTTAAAACAGGTTTGAGTTTCAGAGGCCCATAAGCATCTGACCTCGTTCTCTGTTTGCTTGAAAATGGTGATATTGTTCTATAACGTAAGGTTCCCCTAAACATGCCATAATATCAATTTTGAACAAAAAAAGATAAAAATTCAGCATTTTAGTTGACGCTTGGAAAAGTCCCTCCCACTCCAATTTGCCTTCAGCCCAGGTATCTGTATGACTGTACAAATGCCTTCTCCACTGAGTCCATACTCAGACCATCATGACAGCAGAGGACATACAGAGAGTCAGGGTCTCTGGAAGCACTGGGACATCAGGGAAATTCCTACCCTGCACACAGTAGGTGCTCAGTAAGTGTTAGCAGAAAACATAAGACTGGGCTCCAGAAGTGACTCCAAGCTCCTCCAATGGAGGGTGGGGGAAGGGGAGGCTGGGGGACCCGGCAGGTGGCAAAGGATGGAGGGTAGTGATTCTATAGGAGGGGATGGCAGGAGGACCACAGGGAGGCTTCTGGTGAGAGAGAGGCTACACGCCCCCAGGGAAGGGTTCGGACCCTGCCTCTCCCTTACAGACCTCTCCTTGTTTGTCCGTCCTTGTCTTAATCCTGGGACCCTAGTTCACACAATAAGCCCCAGAAAGACACATTAGCCCCTCACTTCTGCAGACAAAGGGATGACCTCACTGCCTTCTTCAGACCCTCCTCAGGTCGCCCCACGCACCCCTAGATGTCCGCGAGGTCACCTAACTTCGTCTCACAGACACACACCCACCACTGCCCAAGGCCATGGTCACAGTCACAGGGCCTGGGTAAATGTGTGGTCAGCTGGGTGAGGTGAAGAAGGCAGGTGGGACTTCACGTCCAGGAAAACACCTTTGACTCTTCCCCAGGGAGCTAACACTGGGCCTACCCTCACAATGTGGGTGGTATCTCTTACCCCCACACTCTCCTTCACCCACTCAGTGGCCACAGCGACGCTCTCAGTCTTGGTGACTTGGTCCAGGTACACCGTCTGCAGCCTGTCTGATGTCTAACTCCTCAGCTGCTAGGGCCCCCTACTCAGACAGACACGCAGCCAGGAACTTCAAGCCTCGCAGGTCCAGCTGCTCGGCCAGCAGGTACCCAAAGCCCGAGTCACAGCCCATTATGAAGATGAACTTTTCTTGGAAGTGGCTCACCACCTGCCTCTCCTGGTAATAGCTGGAGAGTTAGTAAAGGCCCACAAGGACCACCAGGTACAGCCACATGGCTTTGCAGGGGACAGACACACAGGCTGGGGTGAAATAGAATCTGGCTATTGACCAGACAGGAGGAATTAAGAACATGCACCAAGTTGGTTGCCCAGTCAACTTCCAGACTCTCTGGCATAGAGTTCTCAAGATTTTCTTATTCACCTTCTTCAGTGAGCATGACTGACTCTGATCCCAGTCTTGTTTTTTGGTACATTTAACCCAATTCTCATCGATACCATTGCATTTCCAACACTAACTTTTAAGGATGACAATACTTTTCCAACTTCACTTTCCTGGTCCTCCCACTCCTCCCTGTTTCCCTCTGCCCACCTCTTCCCTCTAAATTCCCCCTCCCCCATACAAACACACACATTAGACCCTTGCATCCCAGGTTTCATGGTTCACAATTATCTTTGTCCTTTTTCCTGGTTAAGTCTCAAATCTCGGTCTCCCAAATCTAGTGGAGTTTCTTACAAAGGGAACACACCTGGAATCTAGACACACACACACGTGGCTTTAAAGCCCAGTTCTCCTGCCAACTAGCTGTGTGCCCTGGGCAGCTGGCTTAGCCTCTGACCTGGTTTCCTCCTCTGGCTCAGCTCACAGAATTCCCTCCTGAAAGACTAAGTCCCCTCAGCCTCTCTAGGATTAGCAGGAGAAGGCAAAAGAAAATAAGGCTCTCCTGATACAACAGTTCTCTGGACCCAAAAGGTGTTCAGAAGAGCAGTGGGGGTGTCTGAGGCAAAGAGAGGGGACACGAAGGGAATGAGAAGACATAGGCAATGGTGAGACTTCTCCCAGAGGCTGGGATGGGTGGTGAAAGACTCAAACAAAGCTGCTCTAACAATTGTTCCCCTTTCATTCCATGAAGATTCCCTGCTCACAGGCTTGGGTGCCCAGCTCCATCACCCTCTACACACTCTCTGCATAGACTCTGCCCTGCCAAGCACCACACCCAGCAACCAGACCACTCTGACATGGAGAAAAGACTGATGGAAAAGCCTGGTTTCACAGGGACCAGGGGTTAGGGTGGGCTTCCCTTGTGTTCAGCTGGAAAGAATCTGCCTGCAATGTGAGAAACCTGGGTTTGATCCCTGGGATGGGAAGATCCTCTGGAGAAGGGAAAGGCTACTCACTCTAGTATTTTGGCATGGAGAATTCCATGGAGTGTATAGTCCAGGGGTCGCAAAGAGTCAAACACGACTGAGCAATTTTTATTTTTTTTTTTATGGGATGGGGTGGGCTTCCCAGGTGCCCCTAATGGTAAAAAACCTGCCTGCCAAAGCAAGAAACACCGGACACGTGGTTTTGATCCCTGATTTGGAGAGATCCCGTGGAGGAGGGCAAGGCAAGCCACTCCAGTATTCTTGCCTGGTGAAACTCAGGGACAGGGGAGCCTGGTGGGCTGCAGTCCATGGGATTGCAGAGAGTCCAAACACTGAAGCAACTTAGTGCCCATGGATGCATGGGATGGGGTCATTAGTAGGGAGGTCAGTAAACCACAGTAATTGGAACAGAATTAGTTCATTTGTATGAGGGGATGGAGAGGAGGAGAGAGTTAACCGCTCAGGAGACTGAAGAAAGGTCCTGAGACTGGACCTCAGAATTGCTAGGCAGAGAGGGGGTCCATGGGGAGGGGGAGAATGCCATCCAGGAATGGGGCTGGACCACGAGGGGCATGGAGCTTGTGAGAGGGGCAGGGACAGAAGGAGCTGGGGTCAGTGTCCTGGGCATCTCCTCACCACCCACATTTATCACAGCTCTGACTGCCGAGTCAGGAAAGACTACAGGTCTTGGGTGGAAGGAGAGGCTTCCCCAAGGACACAGAGGCTCAGATGCTCCTGAAACCCACCCCAGCAGCCAACAAACACAGAGGAAGACGCATTCAGCCTTGAGTGGTCACTTCACCTGCAGAAAGCTGATCGTCATCCTGAAAGGAGTCGTCCCTCAGCAGGGAGTTGGCAGCAGTAATGGAAAGGATGGTCCTAAAGAAAGCAGCCTCTGCTGGCTTCCTGGGTGACCAGCAGGACCCTCTGACAGGGACTCCCCAAAAGTTGAGGAGGAAGAAGGCCAGGATGGAGGATGGTGCCCTGGAAACTGTCAGGAAGCTGGGGGGACATGCAAGTCTTACACAAACACTAACTCTGCTGAGAGAAGATTGTGGCTTCTTTACTCAAAGTAACAAGACTTTTTTTTTCCTCAGTGACCTTGAAAGCATCAACCATAAATTCTCACAGGGCCAGGCAGCAGACTGGTGCCAGCCCTCAGGGCATCTGCCTCTGTTTTGTGAATCCTGAAAGTTACAGTGTGGGTTTGGGGCTTGTCAGGAGCTCAACACTACATTCCAAGTGGGGAAGACCACAGGAAGATCAGTAGGGACCCGAGACAGGAGGCTGGGATAACTCTCACTCACCTTGGAGCTGCAGAGCCCACAAAAAGACATCTTTCAGGGCCCACCCTGTCAGAGAGACTCACTGACTAAAATCTCTTCATCTTTGATCCTGGGAGTTGCAGCTGGCCCACATTTCATTCTCAAAATGGACAGACAAATCCTGTCTTCATGTCCTAAGGGTCCGATTCTGGTATGGAGATGGTATTAGGGTTGGGGAGCCACTGAGCTTGTTCTCCAAAACCACCAGCAAGGCCAAGGGGCGGAGGAGGGAGACTGCCTTGTGGCTGCTGCGAGGTCTCTGGCATGGGTTCCAGCTCCTGCTCACAACCATCATGCCAGACCTGGCTCCACCCCCAAAGAAGGCAGCCTGGAAGGAGGAGGATGGGAATCCACTGAGGGCCCAGCCTGAAGACTCGGCTGGTGTGCACTGCACTTCATTCTCAATGCATTTGTTGTTCAGCCTTGTCTGAGTTAAAGCCCTTGTGTCACAGATCAAACAGGTGGCCGTGGAACCCATCTCAGTGCAGCCCTGCATCTCCCAACCCCTTGTGGGACCAGCAATGGGGGTCAGGGCTTTATAACCTCACAAGCCCTCTTGACATTCCAGAAAGGATTCCAGGGGGTGATTCCAAACCTTCTGAACACACCCCGCCAAGACATAAAGTGAATCAATGATGCTTTATTTGATTTCATTTGGTTTGCTGAGACTAGTACTATTTGTATGTGTCATAAATAATAATTTGAAAATCAAGTGCCTTCAGTTTAACCATGAAACCCTAGCATGCATTCTAGTAGGTGAACTTTTCAAATGAAATTTTAGGGAAAAAATAATCAACAGAAATTCTTGTTTCCAAGATGGATCAAAACCTGGTTTATGTGCCCAAACTTGCCAAGGCCACTGAATTGGCACCCAGGCTATTGGATCAGGCTGGTGGACAACCTCCACTGTCAATAGACACCTTCAGTGAAGAGGGGCTTTTATCCCCCCTGCCCATCATTTCCATCCTGGGGAAGAGGGAGACAGAACATGGGAAAGATTCATCTGAAGAGGTGGACAGAGCCAAAGCACAGGGGACTGAAAGCCCCAGTGTCTCATGTCCTCCCCACAGTAGGGCTTTTCACAGCTGATGTGGGTCATTACGCACAAGGGACAGAATGAAGACGTGAGCATCGACCCCAGTTCCTCAAGCACAATATGTCTCTTTCTTCCTAATTTCTTAGAGTCCTAAGCAATGACCCAAACAAAGCCTGGGGATTGGGTGGGGAGTGAGGTGGAATGTGTGTTCTGGCTCCTTGAGAATCCCCCTCTCCATTCTATTTCCCTCCCTCCATGTATCCTCTCCCCACCCACAACCCAACTCCTGCCTATCACGCACCCCACTCTTAGATTACAGGGCCTTAGCAGGCTTGGGGTAATTCCAATACATCATGAGATCCACCAGGAAGCTGGGCAGATAGCTCATGGGGAGATAGAGGAACTTGGCGTCCCAACCAGCTGAGTATCTGCTGCGGGGATGGCAGGCAGTCAGGGCGTGCTCCATGCAGTTGGTCACCAAGGACAGATTTCCAGCCCACGGTGCCTTCAGAAAATCCGACATCTTCATTACTGTCCAGAAGGAGACACCATCCTAGTTATTGTCATTTTCCAGCCCTCCCACTTCCAGATCAACTTGACTTCCCCAAAATTCTGTTCTCTTCCAAAATCATGGTAGATTTCACTGCAATATGTCCTAGCACTTTGCAAAAAATACACTTCAACACTAACTTAGTGCCCTCTAGTACCTTTCCAAGGAATATGAATACTACATACTGGAGGTCTCTACCCACCCTAGAAATAGAGGCACCTGAAAAAGGGAGGTACTAACACGAGCTTGCCATGATTCCAGGGATGTATCCCTCTGTGGCATCAGTCTCCTTTCCAAATTAAAAGCGTTTTGAAGCGAAACTGTTCTCTAGATCTACCAAGCCTAGATCCTTCACTTCTGTCACCAGTTGACCAGAGACCTTGGGGATGAGCTCATATCTCCTCTTTGTGGGTAACTCAGAGCGTGGAGGATAGGACTGAGACTGGAGGAGGTACTAATGATGTATTTCTGAATATCTTTCCAAAGCCCACAGCTTACTCACAGTCTGTAAGATAGTTGTCTCCATAGAGTTCCTGGATCTCTGGGCTGGAATGATTCCATGCTGTCCGGATATTTTCATGAAACACCTCGTCTTGGGTCATATTGGTCAGGAAGTAACCGGGCTCAATCATAGCCACCTTCACTCCGAAGTAGGAGAGCTCCCTCCTGTAATGTAGACAGGATGAGGGGCAAGGACTTGAGAGGTTGTGCAAGCAGAACATGAAAGAACAGTCAGACACCAGTACAGGCTTGGGTGAGATGGGCTGGGAGCTCTCAGAAGTTGAGAGGCACACAAGCCAGGGAGAGAAGCTCATGGTGATGTTACTGCTTCTTTATAGAGTTTGACCATTTTCCCAATTATTTTACGCCCTGTGCCTATCAGCTCTACATCTGACAAACTGTGCTGCAGAGCAAAGCTTAAACGCTGCCTCCTCCTATTCTTCTCACTCCAATCAATCACCATGTCTGTATATTACGTCTTTCCACAGTCCACATCCCCTGTCTCCCCTCTCTCACTCCAGTAACCCCTCTGTCTTCTAAGGAGCATCCACCTGCCTGTGGACAGAATTCCCACACATCAGAGCCACCCTCTCTCTGCAACCAGAGGTCTCTACCACTGATTTGACTACGTGGCTCCCTTGACTAATTGCTTCAAGGGGTACACTTCCCCCAAGGGCTCCCAGAGCCTAAATACCACAGCAGCTGAGCACATGAAAGGCCTGCACAGACAAAACTATCCATTATTGTGCCTCCAATAATTTCTGACCATGGGCCCTCCCGCCAGATGGTAATAAGTTGAATCAAACTCTATAGGTCTGGGAACAACTGGGGATGCAAAAGACATGAACGTGCTTCCCATCAAAAGACGTACACAGTAAGAGAGAGGGGCCTAGAAGGAAGAGGCCTCAGGCCTGTCATGTATGAAAATCCCTGTAGAACACCCCCCGCTTGCCCCCTTCCCTACCTCAGTGAATACGTGCAGAAGAAGAGAAGGGCCTCCCTCCCAGACCATCACCTGAGGGAGTCCGAGAAGGCCTCCACGCCGTACTTGGATATGCAGTAGCCTCCACCAAAGAGAGCCAACCGGCCCACGACGCTGGAGACGTTGACCACACGGCCCCTTGCCTTCCGCACCAGGGGCAGCACACTCAGGGTCACATCTATCACTCCCAACAGGTTCACCTCCAGACAACTCACGAAGTCCTGTTTGGTCAGCCACTGATTGGGTACCGTCATTGTGCAAATGCCGGCATTATTCACCAGACCCCAGAGTCCTGGGAAGAGTGAAGACGAGAGGGCAACACTGTGTGGTCCCAGGAGAGAGGACTGAGCCACCGTGCCATTCATCCTCCGACCTGGAAGGACTTTAGGAGAGAGGCTGCAGGGGAGGGGCTGGAGCAGAGACCAACACACTCCTGGGGGTCTGGGGAGGCCAGACCCTGTGAGCAGTGGGAGGACAGAAGGTGTGCCTTCCTCCCAACCCAGTCTTCACACTCAGCCCACTGCCTGGTGACAAGGAACAGGAACCCCAGAGTTGATGAAGACAGGTATTGAGCTTGAGGAAATCTAGTGGGTCTATAGTCTGGAACTCAAGAGTGAAGTTTTGGGTTTTCACAGTCCATGGTGTCTTTGAAAGTGAAAGTCAGTAAGTTGTGTACAACTCTTAGTGACCCCAGGGACTACAGAGTCCATGGAATTCTCCAATCCAGAATACTGAGTGGGCAGCCTTTCCCTTCTCCAGGGGATCTTCCCAGCCCAGGGATTGAACCCAGGTCTCCCACATTACAGGCAGATTCTTTACCAGCTGAGCTCTCAATGGTGTCTTTGAACACTAATAAATATTCCCCAGCTTTCAAGATTTTCTGACAGCTTCAGGACTGAGTGCTCAACAGTTAGTATGAGGAAAAGAGAGGAAACATAGACAATGAGGATGGGTGGGGAAGTGAGGAAAAAAGGAATCAAGATGAAGACAAAAACAAAAAAAGATGACTGTAACTGAGTGCAGATTGGTTGGGTGAAACAGACCCGAGATCTCAGGCTTGAGGGAACTTAGTGGCAGACCTGGTATTGACCTCTAGGACCTGGGCTTGAAACACCTGCATTTCAATACTGAGCAATGTGTCTCAGGAATCTGGAGAATTCCAAGGGCTATTTTGGGGGAGGGCACGGATGCCTCTCCTTACCCTTAACACCCAGAGCAGAGTTCACCCCCTACCCCAGAAAACTCCACCTTCTCCTCCCACTCACACAGGAGGCCACCCTGGCTTCATCTTCTTGGTGCAAATTCACCCAGCTTAAAGGAAACCACTTGCAAGAATCCAAGACACAATCCCAAGGTTTTAAAGTAAACCTTTAGCAACCATAGGCCTCATGGCAGTAGCAGCAGGCATTTGAGGTTGCTGGGGTAAGGGAACCAGAAGTTCCACACAGAGAGCTGTCGCTACCCTGTTCAGCAACATGCTTGACTTGTAGGATGAATACAGTCCAACCACCTGTTATCAAAGACACAATCACCATACATGATTACAGTGTAGGGACTTGAGTACAAGCAAGTTTGCAGAGATATCATTTCTGTGGAGTATGGTGAATACAAGATAGAAAATAATTATGTATCATACCATGAAATACTTTTTAGTAAGTGATGCTATTTTAATGTGTAGTATTTTCTCAGTCATAATTTATGATGTTTTTGAAGAAATTTTTATCATGTTCTAAATCTAAGTATTTACATATAGTAGAAAGAAAAGGATAAATATGTGTAAATATAAGATCATGTATGTCAAAACACTAATAACCCTTATCGCTGGGTGGTGAGATTTTTAGAGTGTTTGGCATATCTCTAGTTTACATAGGCAGATTTGTAGGAATTAAAAAAAAAAAAAAACAGTAGAGAAAAGCAGAAAGCAGAGAGAGAAAGTGACTCCATAGTAGTTACTTGACTTCCCCTAGACAAGCCCTGAGAACTCGATATTGTTATTTGAAGATGAGTGACATTTAAAGCCAAGTGGGATGCCTATGGGTCACCAACAAGAACATGATCAAGTGCTGAGAACACAGCCCAGCTCAAGTACTGCCCTCTGACCCCCTTGCAGCCTTTCAACCAGAGCCCCCACCTCCACCTCTCCTCCAGAAAGTCCACCCTGATCACCCTGTTAACTCACTAGCAAGAAACCCAGACTTTCTGTTGAGACAGGAGTGAATACCAGACAGGGAGTCTGCAAGGACACAGCCTCATCAGGGAAATGTCTCCCCTAGACTGCAAACCCTCAAGGTCAGGAGGTAGGGGTGAGAGTTGGAAGAGGCTCGTCTGATCAGCTGTGAGGTGAGGAAGGCAGGTGGGACTTCACATCTAGGAAAACACCTTGGACTCTTCCCCAGGGAGCTGACCACCAGTGCCCCTCACACAGAGAAGAAGTAAACAAACAAGAAATGTGGGTGGTACCTCTGTCCCCCACATGCTCCTTCACCCACTCGGTGGCCGCAGCGACGCTCTCTGTCTTGGTGACGTCCAGGATCACCGTCTGCAGCCTGTCTGATGTCTGGTTCCTCAGCTGCTCTGCCCCTCGCTCCGTCAGACACGCAGCCAGGACCCTCAAGCCTCGCAGGTCCAGCTGCCTGGCCAGCTGGTTCCCGAAGCCCGAGTCACAGCCCGTGATGAAGACGAACTTGTCCCGGAGGTGGCTCACCACCTTCCTCT
>NW_024070894.1:0-9461 GCF_014754425.2 Oryx dammah
CAGTCCCCTCTCTGACACCAAGCCTTTAAAACAGGTTTGAGTTTCAGAGGCCCATAAGCATCTGACCTCGTTCTCTGTTTGCTTGAAAATGGTGATATTGTTCTATAACGTAAGGTTCCCCTAAACATGCCATAATATCAATTTTGAACAAAAAAAGATAAAAATTCAGCATTTTAGTTGACGCTTGGAAAAGTCCCTCCCACTCCAATTTGCCTTCAGCCCAGGTATCTGTATGACTGTACAAATGCCTTCTCCACTGAGTCCATACTCAGACCATCATGACAGCAGAGGACATACAGAGAGTCAGGGTCTCTGGAAGCACTGGGACATCAGGGAAATTCCTACCCTGCACACAGTAGGTGCTCAGTAAGTGTTAGCAGAAAACATAAGACTGGGCTCCAGAAGTGACTCCAAGCTCCTCCAATGGAGGGTGGGGGAAGGGGAGGCTGGGGGACCCGGCAGGTGGCAAAGGATGGAGGGTAGTGATTCTATAGGAGGGGATGGCAGGAGGACCACAGGGAGGCTTCTGGTGAGAGAGAGGCTACACGCCCCCAGGGAAGGGTTCGGACCCTGCCTCTCCCTTACAGACCTCTCCTTGTTTGTCCGTCCTTGTCTTAATCCTGGGACCCTAGTTCACACAATAAGCCCCAGAAAGACACATTAGCCCCTCACTTCTGCAGACAAAGGGATGACCTCACTGCCTTCTTCAGACCCTCCTCAGGTCGCCCCACGCACCCCTACATGTCCGCGAGGTCACCTAACTTCGTCTCACAGACACACACCCACCACTGCCCAAGGCCATGGTCACAGTCACAGGGCCTGGGTAAATGTGTGGTCAGCTGGGTGAGGTGAAGAAGGCAGGTGGGACTTCACGTCCAGGAAAACACCTTTGACTCTTCCCCAGGGAGCTAACACTGGGCCTACCCTCACAATGTGGGTGGTATCTCTTACCCCCACACTCTCCTTCACCCACTCAGTGGCCACAGCGACGCTCTCAGTCTTGGTGACTTGGTCCAGGTACACCGTCTGCAGCCTGTCTGATGTCTAACTCCTCAGCTGCTAGGGCCCCCTACTCAGACAGACACGCAGCCAGGAACTTCAAGCCTCGCAGGTCCAGCTGCTCGGCCAGCAGGTACCCAAAGCCCGAGTCACAGCCCATTATGAAGATGAACTTTTCTTGGAAGTGGCTCACCACCTGCCTCTCCTGGTAATAGCTGGAGAGTTAGTAAAGGCCCACAAGGACCACCAGGTACAGCCACATGGCTTTGCAGGGGACAGACACACAGGCTGGGGTGAAATAGAATCTGGCTATTGACCAGACAGGAGGAATTAAGAACATGCACCAAGTTGGTTGCCCAGTCAACTTCCAGACTCTCTGGCATAGAGTTCTCAAGATTTTCTTATTCACCTTCTTCAGTGAGCATGACTGACTCTGATCCCAGTCTTGTTTTTTGGTACATTTAACCCAATTCTCATCGATACCATTGCATTTCCAACACTAACTTTTAAGGATGACAATACTTTTCCAACTTCACTTTCCTGGTCCTCCCACTCCTCCCTGTTTCCCTCTGCCCACCTCTTCCCTCTAAATTCCCCCTCCCCCATACAAACACACACATTAGACCCTTGCATCCCAGGTTTCATGGTTCACAATTATCTTTGTCCTTTTTCCTGGTTAAGTCTCAAATCTCGGTCTCCCAAATCTAGTGGAGTTTCTTACAAAGGGAACACACCTGGAATCTAGACACACACACACGTGGCTTTAAAGCCCAGTTCTCCTGCCAACTAGCTGTGTGCCCTGGGCAGCTGGCTTAGCCTCTGACCTGGTTTCCTCCTCTGGCTCAGCTCACAGAATTCCCTCCTGAAAGACTAAGTCCCCTCAGCCTCTCTAGGATTAGCAGGAGAAGGCAAAAGAAAATAAGGCTCTCCTGATACAACAGTTCTCTGGACCCAAAAGGTGTTCAGAAGAGCAGTGGGGGTGTCTGAGGCAAAGAGAGGGGACACGAAGGGAATGAGAAGACATAGGCAATGGTGAGACTTCTCCCAGAGGCTGGGATGGGTGGTGAAAGACTCAAACAAAGCTGCTCTAACAATTGTTCCCCTTTCATTCCATGAAGATTCCCTGCTCACAGGCTTGGGTGCCCAGCTCCATCACCCTCTACACACTCTCTGCATAGACTCTGCCCTGCCAAGCACCACACCCAGCAACCAGACCACTCTGACATGGAGAAAAGACTGATGGAAAAGCCTGGTTTCACAGGGACCAGGGGTTAGGGTGGGCTTCCCTTGTGTTCAGCTGGAAAGAATCTGCCTGCAATGTGAGAAACCTGGGTTTGATCCCTGGGATGGGAAGATCCTCTGGAGAAGGGAAAGGCTACTCACTCTAGTATTTTGGCATGGAGAATTCCATGGAGTGTATAGTCCAGGGGTCGCAAAGAGTCAAACACGACTGAGCAATTTTTATTTTTTTTTTTATGGGATGGGGTGGGCTTCCCAGGTGCCCCTAATGGTAAAAAACCTGCCTGCCAAAGCAAGAAACACCGGACACGTGGTTTTGATCCCTGATTTGGAGAGATCCCGTGGAGGAGGGCAAGGCAAGCCACTCCAGTATTCTTGCCTGGTGAAACTCAGGGGCAGGGGAGCCTGGTGGGCTGCAGTCCATGGGATTGCAGAGAGTCCAAACACTGAAGCAACTTAGTGCCCATGGATGCATGGGATGGGGTCATTAGTAGGGAGGTCAGTAAACCACAGTAATTGGAACAGAATTAGTTCATTTGTATGAGGGGATGGAGAGGAGGAGAGAGTTAACCGCTCAGGAGACTGAAGAAAGGTCCTGAGACTGGACCTCAGAATTGCTAGGCAGAGAGGGGGTCCATGGGGAGGGGGAGAATGCCATCCAGGAATGGGGCTGGACCACGAGGGGCATGGAGCTTGTGAGAGGGGCAGGGACAGAAGGAGCTGGGGTCAGTGTCCTGGGCATCTCCTCACCACCCACATTTATCACAGCTCTGACTGCCGAGTCAGGAAAGACTACAGGTCTTGGGTGGAAGGAGAGGCTTCCCCAAGGACACAGAGGCTCAGATGCTCCTGAAACCCACCCCAGCAGCCAACAAACACAGAGGAAGACGCATTCAGCCTTGAGTGGTCACTTCACCTGCAGAAAGCTGATCGTCATCCTGAAAGGAGTCGTCCCTCAGCAGGGAGTTGGCAGCAGTAATGGAAAGGATGGTCCTAAAGAAAGCAGCCTCTGCTGGCTTCCTGGGTGACCAGCAGGACCCTCTGACAGGGACTCCCCAAAAGTTGAGGAGGAAGAAGGCCAGGATGGAGGATGGTGCCCTGGAAACTGTCAGGAAGCTGGGGGGACATGCAAGTCTTACACAAACACTAACTCTGCTGAGAGAAGATTGTGGCTTCTTTACTCAAAGTAACAAGACTTTTTTTTTCCTCAGTGACCTTGAAAGCATCAACCATAAATTCTCACAGGGCCAGGCAGCAGACTGGTGCCAGCCCTCAGGGCATCTGCCTCTGTTTTGTGAATCCTGAAAGTTACAGTGTGGGTTTGGGGCTTGTCAGGAGCTCAACACTACATTCCAAGTGGGGAAGACCACAGGAAGATCAGTAGGGACCCGAGACAGGAGGCTGGGATAACTCTCACTCACCTTGGAGCTGCAGAGCCCACAAAAAGACATCTTTCAGGGCCCACCCTGTCAGAGAGACTCACTGACTAAAATCTCTTCATCTTTGATCCTGGGAGTTGCAGCTGGCCCACATTTCATTCTCAAAATGGACAGACAAATCCTGTCTTCATGTCCTAAGGGTCCGATTCTGGTATGGAGATGGTATTAGGGTTGGGGAGCCACTGAGCTTGTTCTCCAAAACCACCAGCAAGGCCAAGGGGCGGAGGAGGGAGACTGCCTTGTGGCTGCTGCGAGGTCTCTGGCATGGGTTCCAGCTCCTGCTCACAACCATCATGCCAGACCTGGCTCCACCCCCAAAGAAGGCAGCCTGGAAGGAGGAGGATGGGAATCCACTGAGGGCCCAGCCTGAAGACTCGGCTGGTGTGCACTGCACTTCATTCTCAATGCATTTGTTGTTCAGCCTTGTCTGAGTTAAAGCCCTTGTGTCACAGATCAAACAGGTGGCCGTGGAACCCATCTCAGTGCAGCCCTGCATCTCCCAACCCCTTGTGGGACCAGCAATGGGGGTCAGGGCTTTATAACCTCACAAGCCCTCTTGACATTCCAGAAAGGATTCCAGGGGGTGATTCCAAACCTTCTGAACACACCCCGCCAAGACATAAAGTGAATCAATGATGCTTTATTTGATTTCATTTGGTTTGCTGAGACTAGTACTATTTGTATGTGTCATAAATAATAATTTGAAAATCAAGTGCCTTCAGTTTAACCATGAAACCCTAGCATGCATTCTAGTAGGTGAACTTTTCAAATGAAATTTTAGGGAAAAAATAATCAACAGAAATTCTTGTTTCCAAGATGGATCAAAACCTGGTTTATGTGCCCAAACTTGCCAAGGCCACTGAATTGGCACCCAGGCTATTGGATCAGGCTGGTGGACAACCTCCACTGTCAATAGACACCTTCAGTGAAGAGGGGCTTTTATCCCCCCTGCCCATCATTTCCATCCTGGGGAAGAGGGAGACAGAACATGGGAAAGATTCATCTGAAGAGGTGGACAGAGCCAAAGCACAGGGGACTGAAAGCCCCAGTGTCTCATGTCCTCCCCACAGTAGGGCTTTTCACAGCTGATGTGGGTCATTACGCACAAGGGACAGAATGAAGACGTGAGCATCGACCCCAGTTCCTCAAGCACAATATGTCTCTTTCTTCCTAATTTCTTAGAGTCCTAAGCAATGACCCAAACAAAGCCTGGGGATTGGGTGGGGAGTGAGGTGGAATGTGTGTTCTGGCTCCTTGAGAATCCCCCTCTCCATTCTATTTCCCTCCCTCCATGTATCCTCTCCCCACCCACAACCCAACTCCTGCCTATCACGCACCCCACTCTTAGATTACAGGGCCTTAGCAGGCTTGGGGTAATTCCAATACATCATGAGATCCACCAGGAAGCTGGGCAGATAGCTCATGGGGAGATAGAGGAACTTGGCGTCCCAACCAGCTGAGTATCTGCTGCGGGGATGGCAGGCAGTCAGGGCGTGCTCCATGCAGTTGGTCACCAAGGACAGATTTCCAGCCCACGGTGCCTTCAGAAAATCCGACATCTTCATTACTGTCCAGAAGGAGACACCATCCTAGTTATTGTCATTTTCCAGCCCTCCCACTTCCAGATCAACTTGACTTCCCCAAAATTCTGTTCTCTTCCAAAATCATGGTAGATTTCACTGCAATATGTCCTAGCACTTTGCAAAAAATACACTTCAACACTAACTTAGTGCCCTCTAGTACCTTTCCAAGGAATATGAATACTACATACTGGAGGTCTCTACCCACCCTAGAAATAGAGGCACCTGAAAAAGGGAGGTACTAACACGAGCTTGCCATGATTCCAGGGATGTATCCCTCTGTGGCATCAGTCTCCTTTCCAAATTAAAAGCGTTTTGAAGCGAAACTGTTCTCTAGATCTACCAAGCCTAGATCCTTCACTTCTGTCACCAGTTGACCAGAGACCTTGGGGATGAGCTCATATCTCCTCTTTGTGGGTAACTCAGAGCGTGGAGGATAGGACTGAGACTGGAGGAGGTACTAATGATGTATTTCTGAATATTTTTCCAAAGCCCACAGCTTACTCACAGTCTGTAAGATAGTTGTCTCCATAGAGTTCCTGGATCTCTGGGCTGGAATGATTCCATGCTGTCCGGATATTTTCATGAAACACCTCGTCTTGGGTCATATTGGTCAGGAAGTAACCGGGCTCAATCATAGCCACCTTCACTCCGAAGTAGGAGAGCTCCCTCCTGTAATGTAGACAGGATGAGGGGCAAGGACTTGAGAGGTTGTGCAAGCAGAACATGAAAGAACAGTCAGACACCAGTACAGGCTTGGGTGAGATGGGCTGGGAGCTCTCAGAAGTTGAGAGGCACACAAGCCAGGGAGAGAAGCTCATGGTGATGTTACTGCTTCTTTATAGAGTTTGACCATTTTCCCAATTATTTTACGCCCTGTGCCTATCAGCTCTACATCTGACAAACTGTGCTGCAGAGCAAAGCTTAAACGCTGCCTCCTCCTATTCTTCTCACTCCAATCAATCACCATGTCTGTATATTACGTCTTTCCACAGTCCACATCCCCTGTCTCCCCTCTCTCACTCCAGTAACCCCTCTGTCTTCTAAGGAGCATCCACCTGCCTGTGGACAGAATTCCCACACATCAGAGCCACCCTCTCTCTGCAACCAGAGGTCTCTACCACTGATTTGACTACGTGGCTCCCTTGACTAATTGCTTCAAGGGGTACACTTCCCCCAAGGGCTCCCAGAGCCTAAATACCACAGCAGCTGAGCACATGAAAGGCCTGCACAGACAAAACTATCCATTATTGTGCCTCCAATAATTTCTGACCATGGGCCCTCCCGCCAGATGGTAATAAGTTGAATCAAACTCTATAGGTCTGGGAACAACTGGGGATGCAAAAGACATGAACGTGCTTCCCATCAAAAGACGTACACAGTAAGAGAGAGGGGCCTAGAAGGAAGAGGCCTCAGGCCTGTCATGTATGAAAATCCCTGTAGAACACCCCCCGCTTGCCCCCTTCCCTACCTCAGTGAATACGTGCAGAAGAAGAGAAGGGCCTCCCTCCCAGACCATCACCTGAGGGAGTCCGAGAAGGCCTCCACGCCGTACTTGGATATGCAGTAGCCTCCACCAAAGAGAGCCAACCGGCCCACGACGCTGGAGACGTTGACCACACGGCCCCTTGCCTTCCGCACCAGGGGCAGCACACTCAGGGTCACATCTATCACTCCCAACAGGTTCACCTCCAGACAACTCACGAAGTCCTGTTTGGTCAGCCACTGATTGGGTACCGTCATTGTGCAAATGCCGGCATTATTCACCAGACCCCAGAGTCCTGGGAAGAGTGAAGACGAGAGGGCAACACTGTGTGGTCCCAGGAGAGAGGACTGAGCCACCGTGCCATTCATCCTCCGACCTGGAAGGACTTTAGGAGAGAGGCTGCAGGGGAGGGGCTGGAGCAGAGACCAACACACTCCTGGGGGTCTGGGGAGGCCAGACCCTGTGAGCAGTGGGAGGACAGAAGGTGTGCCTTCCTCCCAACCCAGTCTTCACACTCAGCCCACTGCCTGGTGACAAGGAACAGGAACCCCAGAGTTGATGAAGACAGGTATTGAGCTTGAGGAAATCTAGTGGGTCTATAGTCTGGAACTCAAGAGTGAAGTTTTGGGTTTTCACAGTCCATGGTGTCTTTGAAAGTGAAAGTCAGTAAGTTGTGTACAACTCTTAGTGACCCCAGGGACTACAGAGTCCATGGAATTCTCCAATCCAGAATACTGAGTGGGCAGCCTTTCCCTTCTCCAGGGGATCTTCCCAGCCCAGGGATTGAACCCATGTCTCCCACATTACAGGCAGATTCTTTACCAGCTGAGCTCTCAATGGTGTCTTTGAACACTAATAAATATTCCCCAGCTTTCAAGATTTTCTGACAGCTTCAGGACTGAGTGCTCAACAGTTAGTATGAGGAAAAGAGAGGAAACATAGACAATGAGGATGGGTGGGGAAGTGAGGAAAAAAGGAATCAAGATGAAGACAAAAACAAAAAAAGATGACTGTAACTGAGTGCAGATTGGTTGGGTGAAACAGACCCGAGATCTCAGGCTTGAGGGAACTTAGTGGCAGACCTGGTATTGACCTCTAGGACCTGGGCTTGAAACACCTGCATTTCAATACTGAGCAATGTGTCTCAGGAATCTGGAGAATTCCAAGGGCTATTTTGGGGGAGGGCACGGATGCCTCTCCTTACCCTTAACACCCAGAGCAGAGTTCACCCCCTACCCCAGAAAACTCCACCTTCTCCTCCCACTCACACAGGAGGCCACCCTGGCTTCATCTTCTTGGTGCAAATTCACCCAGCTTAAAGGAAACCACTTGCAAGAATCCAAGACACAATCCCAAGGTTTTAAAGTAAACCTTTAGCAACCATAGGCCTCATGGCAGTAGCAGCAGGCATTTGAGGTTGCTGGGGTAAGGGAACCAGAAGTTCCACACAGAGAGCTGTCGCTACCCTGTTCAGCAACATGCTTGACTTGTAGGATGAATACAGTCCAACCACCTGTTATCAAAGACACAATCACCATACATGATTACAGTGTAGGGACTTGAGTACAAGCAAGTTTGCAGAGATATCATTTCTGTGGAGTATGGTGAATACAAGATAGAAAATAATTATGTATCATACCATGAAATACTTTTTAGTAAGTGATGCTATTTTAATGTGTAGTATTTTCTCAGTCATAATTTATGATGTTTTTGAAGAAATTTTTATCATGTTCTAAATCTAAGTATTTACATATAGTAGAAAGAAAAGGATAAATATGTGTAAATATAAGATCATGTATGTCAAAACACTAATAACCCTTATCGCTGGGTGGTGAGATTTTTAGAGTGTTTGGCATATCTCTAGTTTACATAGGCAGATTTGTAGGAATTAAAAAAAAAAAAAAACAGTAGAGAAAAGCAGAAAGCAGAGAGAGAAAGTGACTCCATAGTAGTTACTTGACTTCCCCTAGACAAGCCCTGAGAACTCGATATTGTTATTTGAAGATGAGTGACATTTAAAGCCAAGTGGGATGCCTATGGGTCACCAACAAGAACATGATCAAGTGCTGAGAACACAGCCCAGCTCAAGTACTGCCCTCTGACCCCCTTGCAGCCTTTCAACCAGAGCCCCCACCTCCACCTCTCCTCCAGAAAGTCCACCCTGATCACCCTGTTAACTCACTAGCAAGAAACCCAGACTTTCTGTTGAGACAGGAGTGAATACCAGACAGGGAGTCTGCAAGGACACAGCCTCATCAGGGAAATGTCTCCCCTAGACTGCAAACCCTCAAGGTCAGGAGGTAGGGGTGAGAGTTGGAAGAGGCTCGTCTGATCAGCTGTGAGGTGAGGAAGGCAGGTGGGACTTCACATCTAGGAAAACACCTTGGACTCTTCCCCAGGGAGCTGACCACCAGTGCCCCTCACACAGAGAAGAAGTAAACAAACAAGAAATGTGGGTGGTACCTCTGTCCCCCACATGCTCCTTCACCCACTCGGTGGCCGCAGCGACGCTCTCTGTCTTGGTGACGTCCAGGATCACCGTCTGCAGCCTGTCTGATGTCTGGTTCCTCAGCTGCTCTGCCCCTCGCTCCGTCAGACACGCAGCCAGGACCCTCAAGCCTCGCAGGTCCAGCTGCCTGGCCAGCTGGTTCCCGAAGCCCGAGTCACAGCCCGTGATGAAGACGAACTTGTCCCGGAGGTGGCTCACCACCTTCCTCT
>NW_024070895.1:0-9450 GCF_014754425.2 Oryx dammah
TTTTTTTAATTTTGCATTGGAGTATAGTTGATTATGGAGAAGGCCATGGCACCCCACTCCAGTACTCTTGCCTGGAAAATCCCATGAGTGGAGTAGCCTGGTAGGCTGCAGACCGTGGGGTCGCTAAGAGTCAGACATGACTAAGCGACTTCCCTTTCACTTTTCACTTTCATGCATTGGAGAAGGAAATGGCAACCCACTCCAGTGTTCTTGCCTGGAGAATCCCAGGGACGGGGGAGCCTGGTGGGCTGCCGTCTATGGAGTCTCACAGAGTTGGACACGACTGAAGTGACTTAGCAGCAGCATAGTTGATTAACAATTTTGTGTTAATTTCAGATGTACAGCAAAGTGACTCAGTTATACTTAAATATGTATCTGTTCTTTTTCAAATTATTTTCCCATTTAGATTATTACAGAATATTGAAGAGTTCTCTGTGCTATACATTAGGACATTTTTTGTTATCTATTTTAAATATAACTGCATGTACATGTCAATCCCAAACTCCCAATCTGTCCCTCCCCTAGCCCATCTTCCTTGGTAGCCATAATTATTCTCTTAAGTCTGTGAGTCTGTTTCTGCTTTGTAAATAAGCTGCTTTGTACATATATATTTTTTAGATTTTGTATATAAAATGTATCAAGCTTCCTTCACTTAATATGATAATCTCCAGGTCCATCCATGTTACTGCAAATGGCATTATTTCATTCTTTTTAATGACTATTATTCCATTGTATATATGTACCACATCCACCTTTATTCATTCATCTGTCTATGGACATTTGGTTTGCGTCCATGGCCTACTTATTATAAACAGTGCTGCAATGAATATTGGTCTGCATGCATCCTTTCAAACCATGTAGAAAAACTGACTTTAAATCTGAAAAGTTACAAGAGACTAAGAGGGGATTATATATTAGTGAAAGGTTCAGTTCAGCATAGCTAGAGGATATAAAAATTATAAACGTTTATACACTCAATAACATTCAAAATTTATGAAGTAAACATTGACAGACTAAAGGGAGAATTAGTTCTTCAATAAACTGGAGACTTCAATATCACACTTTCAATAATGGACAGAATATTTAGAAAGAAAATCAATATGGGAATAGAGAACTTGAACAACTCTGTAATTCAACTAAACACAGTAGACATACACAGAACAGTTCACCCAAAAAGAAACTATGCATTCTTCTCAAATGCAGATTGAACGTTTTCCCTAGGCCACAGGTTAGGCTCCAAAGGAAGTCTTAATAAATTTAAAAATGTTGAAATCATACAAAGTATTTTCTCCCTCAACAGTGGGCTGAAGCTAGAAATCAATAACAAAAGGAAAACAGAAATTCACAAGTATATTAAATCAACAGTGCATTCTTAAACAACCACTGGGCTAAAGAAGAAATCCTAGAGAAGCTAGAAAATACACTGCTATTGATGAAAGGAAAAATATGAATACCAAAATATATGGGATGCAGCAAAACAAGTGCTCAGAGGGATGTTTGTAATTATAAATGCATACATTAAGAGCTCAAATCAACTGACTACATTTTAAACAATTTGAAGAGGAAAATTGTGAGGGGTGAAAAGGAACATATCTTTGAGAGGTATCATCCATATAGTCAAAGCTATGGTTTTTCTAGTAGTCATGTACCAATGTGAGTCTTGGGCAATAAACAAGGCTGTGTTGAAGAACTGATGCCTCCGAATTATGGTGCTGGAGAAGACTCTTGAGAGTTCCTTGGACTGCAAGGAGATCCAACCAGTCAATCCTAAAGGAAATCAATCTTGAACATTCATTTTAAAGACTGCTGTTGATGCTGAAGCTCCAAAACTGTGGCCAAGAGTTGACTCTTTGGAAAAGACCCTGATGGTGGGAAAGATTGAGGGCAGGAGGAGAAGGAGACAACAGAGGATGAGATGGTTGGATGGCATCACTGATTCAATGGACATGAGTTTGAGCAAACTCCAAGATATAGTGAAGGACAGGGAAGCCTGGTGTGCTGCAGTCCATGGGATTGCAAAAGAATAGGACACAACTGAGCAACTAAAGAAAAACTCTATTATCAATACTATACATGCAATAATCTCATTCAATCCGGGGCGGGGTGGGGGGGACTCCAAGGCATAGGTAATGTCATTACCATTTTACAGAGGCAGAAACTGAGATTCAAGAAAGCTAAATAATTTGTTCAAGGTTTCACAGTAATTTGTTGAGCTAAATCCAGGTTTAGGTATGTCTGACTCAAAAGATTTTTCTTTAGCCCAGTGCCCATAAAGACATAAGAATGGAGACATATTGAAAGAAATACCAGAGACAATTGATAAGATGCTATGAGAAATTATATGTAGACACCAAGAGAGGGAAAAAATTCAAAGAAAACTCATGCCTGGGTTTTTTACTTGAGTGAGTAGATTATGCTGTCAACAACTGATATTGGGAGAAGCTGGTTTAGGGAAGGAAATTCATTCATTAAGAACATATTGAGTTTGAGGTACCAGAAAGGCATCTAAGTGGAGTATATTTAGTACTTAAAAGTGCATCTAACACTATTTGATCACCATAGTATGCCAAGTGCTTTCCATCTTTGCATTCACTTATGTAAGATGAGGGGGCTTCCCTGGTGGCTGAGTGGTAAAGAATCTGCCTGCAGTGCAGGAGACATGGTTTCAGTACCTAGGTTGGGAAGATCCCCTAGAGAAGGAAATAGCAACCCACTCCACTATTTTTTGCCTGGGAAATCCCACGGTCAGAGGAGCCTGGTGGGCTATAGTCCATGGGGTCAAAACAAGTCAGACATGGCTGAGAGACACAACAATACCAATGTAAGGTGAGAGATTAAGATTTAGACTTCATCAGTCTGTTGAGAATGGAAAGGAAGGAACAGATACAAGAGATCTCACAAATGAAGGATCTCAGACTTAGTAAGTGCTTGGATTTGGAGAAGTACTCCAAAGTCCCAGGCCTAGGTGCCTGGGTAAACAATGTTGTCTTTGATACTGAATGAGAAATATAATACTTTGTATTTATATTTGTCTTTATAGATGTCAAGTACCTTTTCCACTTTATTGGGAACTGACTTGGAAAAGATGTTAAATCTAACATTTGATGGGTTTGAAGCAGCATCTAAATGTCTCTGTGGAAATGTCCAAGAGACAGCTGTGATACAGATTTGGAGTTAGTGTGATAAGGTAGGGCTGCAGATACAGATTTAGGAGTCATCCACATAGATATGAGAGTTGAAGCCACGTTTCTGGGCAAGAACTTAAAGGAAGGGAATGCAGATGGAATATCAGTTCAGTTGAGTCACTCAATCGTGTCTGACTCTTTGTGACCCCATGGACCGCAGCACGCCAGGCCACCATGTCCATCACCAACTCCCAGATTTTACTCAAACTCATGTCCATTGAGTCAGTGATGCCATCCAACCATCTCATCCTCTGTTGCCCCCTTTTCCTCCTGCCTTAAATATTTCCCAGCAACAGGGTCTTTTCCAATGAGTCAGTCCTTTGCATCAGGTGGCCAGAATATTGGAGTTTCAGCTTCAACATCAGTCCTTCTAATGAATATTTAGGACTCATTTCCTTTAGGATGGACTGGTTGGATCTCCTTGCAATCCAAGGGACTCTCAAGAGTTTTCTACACCACCACAGTTCAAATGCATCAATTCTTCAGCACTCAGCTTTCTTTATAGTCCAACTCTCACATCTATACATGACTACTGGAAAAACCATAGCCTTGTCTAGACAGACTTTTGTTGGCAAAGTAATGATTCTGCTTTTTAATATGTTGTGTAGATTGGTCATAACTTTCTTTCCTAGGAGTAAGCGTCTTTCAGTTTCATGGCTGCAGTCACCATCTTCAGTGATTATGGAGCCAAAAAAAATAAAGTCTGCCACTGTTTCCATTGTTTCCCCACCTATGAAGTGATGAGACCAGATGCCATGATCTTAGTTTTCTGAATGTTGAGCTTTAAGCCAACTTTTTCACTCTCCTCTTTCACTTTCATCAAGAGGCTCTTTAGTTCTTCCTTGCTTTCTGCCATAAGGGTGGTGTCATCTGCATATCTGAGGTTATTGATATTTCTCCCATAAATCTTGACTCCAGCTTGTGCTTCTTCCAGCTCAGCATTTCTCATGATGTACATAATTTAAATTAAGCTAGTGGCAGTTTGTACAATTCTTCTGTGATGCACATAATTTAAATAAGCATGGTGACAATATACAGCCTTGACGTACTCCTTTTCCTGCTTGGAACCAGTCTGTTGATCCACGTCCAGTTCTAATTGTTGCTTCCTGACCTGCATACAGACTGCTCAAGAGGTAGGTCAGGTGGTCTGGTATTCCCATCACTTGAAGAATTTCCCACAGTTTATTGTGACCCACACAGTCAAAGGCTTTGGCATAGTCAATAAAGCAGAAATAGATTTTTTCTGGAAACCTCTTGCTTTTTTGATGATCCAGCAGATGTTGGCAATTTGATCTCTGGTTCCTCTCTGTTTTCTAAAACCAGCTTAAACATCTGGAAGTTCACTGTTCATGTATTGTTGAAGCCAGGCTTGGAGAATTTTGAGCATTACTTCACTAGCATGTGAGATGAGTGCAATTGTGCAGTAGTTTGAACATTCTTTGGCATTGCCTTTCTTGGGACTGGAGTGAAAACTGACCTTTTCTAGTCCTGTGGTCACTGCTGAGTTTTCCAAGTTTGCTGGCTTATTGAGTGCAGCACTTTCACAGCATGATTTTTTAGAGCATGTTTTCACAGCATCTCAACTGGAATTCTGTCACTGCCACTAGCTTTGTTTGTAGTGATGCTTCCTAAGGCCCACTTGACTTCACATTCCAGGATGTCTGGCTCCAGGTGAGTGATCACTCCATCGTGATTATCTGGGTCGTGAAGGTATTTTTTGTACAGTTCTTCTGTGTATTCTTGCAACCTCTTCTTAATATCTTCTGCTTCTGTTAGGTCCATACCATTTCTGTCCTTTATTGAGCCCATTTTTGCATAACATGTTGCATTGGAATCTCTTGTTTGTGCTGACTGTATAAAGCTTCTCCATCTTTGGAGGCAAAGAATATAATCAATCTGATTTCAGTTTTGACCATCTGGTGATGTCCATGTGTGGAGTCTTCTCTTGTGTTGTTGGAATAGGGTGTTTGCTATGGCCTGTGCGTTTTCTTGACAAAACACTATTAGCCTTTGCCCTGCTTCATTCTGTACTCCAACGCCAAATTTGTCTGTTACTCCAAGTGTTTCTTGACTTCCTACTTTTGCATTCCAGTCCCCTAAAATGAAAACAACATCTTTTTTGGGTGTTAGTTCTAGAATGTCTTGTAGGTGTTCATAGAACCATTGAACTTTAGCTTGTTCAACATTACTGGTCAGGGCATAGACTTGGATTACCATGATATTGAATGGTTTGCCTTGGAAAAAAACAGATCATTCTGTTGTTTTTGAGACTACATCCAAGTACTGCATTTTGGACTTTTTTGTTGACTATGATGGTTATTCCATTTCTTCTAAGGGATTTTTGCCCACAGTAGTCGATATAATGGTCATCTGAGTTAAATTCACCCATTCCAGTTCATTTTAGTTCGTTGATTCCTAAAATGTCAATATTCACTCTTGCCATATCCTGTTTGACCACTTCCAATTTGCCTTGATTCATGGACCTAACATTCCAGCTTCCTATGCAATATTGCTATTTATAGCATCAGACCTTGCTGTATATTGAGGACTTACAGACCTGGGGTGTTCATCAGTCAGTGTCTTATCTTTTTGCCTTTTTATACTGTTCATGGTTCTTAAGGCAAGAATATTGAAGTGGTTTGTCATTCCATTCTCCAGTGGACCACATTTTGTTGGAATTGTCGACCATGACCCATACGTCTTGGGTGGCCCTACAAGGCATGGCTCATAGTTTCACTGAGTTAGACAAGGCTGTGGTCCAAGTGATTAGATTGGTAACTTTTCTGTGATTGTAGTTTCCAGTCTGTCTGCCCTCTGATGGAAAATGATAAGAGGCTTATGGAAGGTTCCTGATGGGAGAGATTGGGTCTTGTTCTGATGGGCTAGGCCATAGTCAGTAAATCTTTAATCCAACTTTCTGTTGATGGGTGGAGCTGTGTTTCCTCCCTGCTATTTTCCTGGGGCCAACTAGCCCAGGTGGCTGCGGCCAGCACACTAAGCGCAGGCGGCTGCGGCTGATGCACTAAGCGCAGCAGAAAGGACCTACCCCATGTCCGAGGCCAGGGGCAGTGGCCTAGAGTGCCAGGGGCAGCAGCTGGGAGGAGCAACCCCACGCCTGATGCCAGGGGCGGTGGCCGGTAGGAGCAACCCCATGTCCAAGGAACTGTGGTTGCACAGGTGCAGAAGGGCCTAGAGGAGCCAACCCACATTGAAGGTCAGGAAGAGTGGCAGTGAGGAGATACCCCTCATCCAGTGTAAGGAGTAAAGGCTGTGCTTTGCTGGAGCAGCCGTGATGAGATAACAAACGCCCAAGGTAAGATAAACCCAAGTAAGATGGTAGGTGTTGCAACAGAGGGCAGACACACTGAAACCATACTCACAGAAAATTAGTCAATCTAATCACACTAGGACCACAGCCTTGTCTAGCTCAACGAAACTAAGCCATGCCTGAGGGGCAACCCAAGACGGGCGGGTCATGGTGGAGAGGTCTGACAGAATGTGGTCCACTGGAGAAGGGAATGGTAAACCACTTCAGTATTCTTGCCTTGAGAACCCCATGAACAGGATGAAAAGGCAAAATGTTAGAATACTTAAACAGGAACTCCCCAGGTCAGTAGGTGCCCAAAATGCTACTGGAGATCAGTGGAGAAATAACTCTAGAAAGAATAAAGGGATGGAGCCAAAGCAAAAACAATACCCAGCTGTAGATGTGACTGGTGATAGAAGCAAGGTCCAATGCTGTGAAGAGCAATATTACATAGGAACCTGGAATGCCAGGTCCATGCTGCTACTGCTAAGTCACTTCAGTTGTGTCCAACTCTGTGCGACCCCACAGACGGCAGCCCACCAGGCTCCGCCATCCCTGGGATTCTCCAGCAAAATCACAGGAGGGGTTGCCATTTCCTTCTCCAATGCATGAAAGTGAAAAGTGAAAGTAAAGTCACCCCAGTCGTGTCCGACTCTTCATGACCCCATGGACTGCAGCCTACCAGGCTCCTCCGCCCATGGGATTTTCCAGGCAAGAGTAGTGGAGTGGGTTGCCATTGCCTTCTCCAGTCAGTCCATGAATCAAGGCAAATTTGAAGTGGTCAAATAAGAGATGGCAAGAGTGAACATCGACATTCTAGGAATCAGCAAACTAAAATGGACTGGAATAGGTGAAGTTAACTCACATGACCATTATGTCTAGTACATTCTTCTAATACCCTCAGAAGAAATGGAGTAGCCATCATGGTCAACAAAAGAGTCCGAAATGCAGTACTTGGATGCAATCTCAAACACGACAGAATGATCTCTGTTCATCTGCAAGGCAAACCATTCAATATCACAGTAATACAAGTCTATGTCCCAACCAGTAACGCTGAAGAAGCTGATGTTGAACGGTTCTATGAAGACCTACAAGACCTTTTAGAACTAACACCCAAAAAAGATGTCCTTTTCACTATAGAGGACTGGAATGCAAAAGTAGGAAGTCAAGAAACACCTGGAGTAAGAGGCAAATTTGGCCTTGGAATGCAGAATGAAGCAGGGCAAAGACTAATAGAGTTTTGCCAAGATAATGCACTGGTCATAGCAAACACCCTCTTCCAACAACAAAAGAGAAGACACTACACATGGACATCACCAAATGGTCAACACTGAAATCAGATTGATATTATTCTTTGCAGCCAAAGATGGAGAAGCTGTATACAGTCAACAAAAACAAGACCAGGAGCTGACTGTCGCTCAGATCATGAACTCCTTATTACCAAATTCAGACTTAAATTGAAGAAAGTAGGGAAAACTGCTAGACCATTCAGGTATGACCTAAATCAAATCCCTTATGATTACACAGTGGAAGTGAGAAATAGATTTAAGGGCCTAGATATGATAGATAGAGTGCCTGATGAAATATGGAATGAGGTTACTGACATCGTACAGGAAGACAGGGATCAAGACCATCCCCATGGAAAAGAAAAGCAAAAAAGCAAAATGGCTGTCTGGGGATGCCTTACAAATAGCTATGAAAAGAAGAGAAGTGAAAATTAAAGGAGAAAAGGAAAGATATAAGCATCTGAATGCAGAGTTCCAAAGAATAGCAAGAAGAGATAAGAAAGCCTTCTTCAGTGATCAATGCAAAGAAATAGAGGAAAACAACAGAATGGGAAAGACTAGACATCTCTTCAAGAAAATGAGAGATACCAAGGGAACATTTCATGCAAAGATGGGCTCGATAAAGGACAGAAATGGTATGGACCTAACAGAAGCAGAAGGTATTAAGAAGAGGTGGCAAGAATACACAGAAGAACTGTACGAAAAAGATCTTAATGACCTGGATAATCGTGATGGTGTGATCACTCATCTAGAGCCAGACATCCTGGAATGTGAAGTCAAGTGGGCCTTAGAAAGCATCATTACAAACAAAGCTAGTGGAGGTGATGGCATTCCAGTTGAGCTATTTCAAATCCTGAAAGATGATGCTGTGAAAGTGCTGCACTCAATATGCCAGCAAATTTGGAAAACTCAGCAGTGGCCACAGGACTGGAAAAGGTCAGTTTTCATTCCAATTCCAAAGAAAGGCAATGCCAAAGAATGCTCAAACTACTGCACAATTGCACTCATCTCACATGCTAGTAAAGTAATGCTCAAAATTCTCCAAGCCAGGCTTCAGCAATACGTGAACCATGAAATTCCTGATGTTCAAGCTGGTTTTAGAAAAGGCAGAGGAACCAGAGATCAAATTTCCAACATCCGCTGGATCATGGAAAAAGCAAGAGAGTTCCAGAATAACATCTATTTCTGCTTTATTGACTATGCCAAAGCCTTTCACTGTGTGGATCACAATAAACTGTGGAAAATTCTGAAAGAGATGGGAATACCAGACCACCTGACCTGCCTCTTGAGAAAGCTGTATGCAGGTCAGGAAGCAACAGTTAGAACTGGACATGGAACAACAGACTGGTTCCAAATAGTAAAAGCAATACGTGAAGGCTGTATATTGTCACCCTGCTTATTTAACTTATATGCAGAGTACATCATAAGAAACTCTGGACTGGAAGAAACACAAGCTGGAATCAAGATTGCTGGAACTAATAACAATAACCTCAGATATGCAGATGACACCACCCTTATGGCAAAAAGTGAAGAGGAACTAAAAAGCCTCTTGATGAAAGTGAAAGAGGAGAGTGAAAAAGTTGGCTTAAAGCTCAACATTCAGAAAACGAAGATCATGGCATCTGGTCCCATCACTTCATGGGAAATAGATGAGGAAACAGTGGAAACAGTG
>NW_024070896.1:0-9446 GCF_014754425.2 Oryx dammah
TTCAGATGCTTATATCTTTCCTTTTCTCCTTTGCTTTTCGCCTCTCTTCTTTTCACAGCTATTTGTAAGGCCTCCCCAGACAGCCAGTTTGCTTTTTTGCATTTCTTTTCCATGGGGATGGTCTTGATACCTGTCTCCTGTACAATGTCACAAACCTCATTCCATAGTTCATCAGGCACTCTATCTATCAGATCTAGTCCCTTAAATCAATTTCTCACTTCCATGTATAATCATAAGGGATTTGATTTAGGTCATACCTGAATGGTCTAGTGGTTTTCCCTACTTTCTTCAATTTAAGTCTGAATTTGGCAATAAGGAGTTCATGATCTGAGCTACAGTCAGCTCCTGGTCTTGTTTTTGCTGACTGTATAGAGCTTCTCCATCTTTGGCTGCAAAGAATATAATCCATCTGATTTCGGTGTTGACCGTCTGGTGATGTCCATGTGTAGAGTCTTCTCTTGTGTTGTTGGAAGAGGGTGTTTGCTATGACCAGTGCATTCTCTTGGCAAAACTGTATTAGCCTTTGTCCTGCTTCATTCTGTATTCCAAGGCCAAATTTGCCTGTTATTCCAGGTGTTTCTTGACTTCCTACTTTTGCATTCCAGTCCCCTATAATGAAAAGGACATCTTTTTTGGGTGTTAGTTCTAAAAGGTCTTGTAGGTCTTCATGAACCGTTCAACTTCAGCTTCTTTAGCGTTACTGGTTGGGGCATAGACTTGGATTAATGTGATACTGAATGGTTTGCCTTGGAAACGAACAGAGATCATTCTTTGTTTTTGAGATTGCATCCAAGTACTGCATTTTGGACTCTCTTGTTGACCATGATGGCTACTCCATTTCTTCTGAGGGATTCCTGCCTGCAGTAGTAGATATAATGGTCATCTGAGTTAAATTCACCCATTCCAGTCCATTTTAGTTTACTGATTCCTAGAATGTTGACGTTCATTCTTGCCATCTCTTGTTTGACCACTTCAATTTGCCTTGATTCCAGGTTCCCATGCAATATTACTCTTTACAGTATCAGATCTTGCTTCTATCACCAGTCACATCCACAGCTAGGTATTGTTTTTGCTTTGGTTCCATCCCTTCATTTTTTCTGGAGTTATTTCTCCACTGATCTCCAGTAGCATATTGGGCACCTATTGACCTGGGGAGTTCCTCTTTCAGTATCCTATCATTTTGCCTTTTCATACTGTTCATGGGATTCTCAAGGCAAGAATACTAAAGTGGCTTGCCATTCCCTTCTCCAGTGGACCACATTCTGTCAGACCTCTCCACCATGACCTGCCCATCTTGCGTGGCCCCACAGGGATGGCTTAGTTTCACTGAGTTAGACAGGGCTGTGGTCCTAGTGTGATTAGATTGACTAGTTTTCTGTGATATGGTTTCAGTGTATCTGCCCTCTGATGCCTTCTTGCAACACCTACCATCTTCCTTGAGAGGAGCTACCTCACGTCCGAGGTCAGGGGTGGCGGCCGAGAGTTACCCCACGTCCAAGGAGCAGTGGCTGCATGAGCACAGGAGGGCAGAGAGGAGTTACTCCACGTTCGGGCGTGAGGAGATACCCCTCGTCCAAAGTAAGGAGCAGTGGCTGTGCTTTGCTGGAGTAGCTGTGAAGAGATACCCCACATCCAAGGTAAGAGTGACCATCAGGGAAACCCAATTTTTTAAAAAAGGAAAACATAGTGATAGGGGCATCTACTTCTCAAAATTGTCTTGGCCATCTAATGAGCCAGGAAAGAGGTAGCCCTTAGTAGGGGCTCAGTATCCTTCATCTCCCTCTTTCTCTCTCCACATTAAATTTGCTAGAACGTTACTAGTGAGATGGTAACCTAGCAACTTGTTGTTCAGTTACTAAGTTGTATCTGACTCTTTGTGGCTCCATGGCCTTGTTGTTCAGTTACTAAGTTGTATCTGACTCTTTGCAGCTCCATGGCCTATAGCACGCTGGGCTTCCCTGTCTTTCTCTATCTCCTGGAGCTTGTTGAAACTCATGTCCATTGAGTTGATGATGCCATCCAACCATCTCATCCTCTGTCGACCCCTTCTCCTCCTGCCTTCAATCTTTCCCAGCATCAGGGTCTTTTCTAAAGAGTCAGCTCTTCACATCAGGTGGCCAACCTAGCAACTACAGCATGCGTAAATCTGAAGTGGCCAAACACATCCAAAACAATCCAAAGGGTGATCTCATTCTCTGGAAGCATGTCTGATCCTCCCGCATCACTTTGCAGATGCGTTAAAATACACATTAGACATTCTTTGGCTCAAAACCTCTAGACTCTGGCAAGGATGGAGCTGAGACTTGGAGAGGTCTGGGGACTTGCCAAAGATGACAGTGATGAGAAACAGCAGAATGGGGACTGAGACATCTCCTCTCCCCCAGAAGAGCATCTGCTGGGTGGATTGTGCTTCTTCCCCAGTTAAGGTGTATTAGTTTAGCAGAAAGTGAGAAAACCAGGAGAAAAAAGTGTATGGAAGCCGACCCCCACCCTTGCATATTTCCCTTCTCCCCACACATGCGGGCTCCTGGAGCTTCGCCTGGCTGTGGGTTGCTCCACAGCTGTCAGACAAATCAAAGACCCACATGCCAAATGCAGTGCTCACAAACTGTCTGTGATGTGGTTTTCCAACACTTACTAGAAGACTTGGGGTCTCAAAAATAATGAATGGATCACACTAGGGACTAAGAATAGAGTTTACATGTGTGACAAATGTAATCCTGCAAGGAGGAAAAAAGTTTTCACGCCGTTTGAAAGGAAATGTCACTTAGACTTCTAGCAAATGAGAATTTGCTACCATCTCTGAAGACCTCATATTTCTGTGATGGACATAGAGGTTCCTGTTTCTGTTTGATGGAATGTGTGTTAAGAGAACACTCCAGAAGGGCTTCTCTTTTTTTTTTTTTAATTTATTTATTTATTTTTAATTTTTACTTTACAATTCTGTATTGGTTTTGGCATAGATTGACATGAATCCACCACAGGTGTACATGCATTCCCAAACATGAACCCCCCTCCCACCCCCCTCCCCACAACATCTCTCCGGGTCATCCCCGCGCGTCAGCCCCAAGCGTGTCATATCCTGCATCGGACATAGACTGGCATTTCGATTCTTACATGATATTATACATGTTTCAATGCCATTCTCCCAAATCATCACACCCTCTCCCTCTCCCTCTGAGTCCAAAAGTCCGCTATACACATCTGTGTCTTTTTTGCTGTCCTGCATACAGGGTCATCATTGCCATCTTCCTAAATTCCATATATATGTGTTAGTATACTGTATTGGTGTTTTTCTTTCTGGCTCACTTCACTCTGTATAATCGGCTCCAGTTTCATCCATCTCATCAGAACTGATTCAAATGTATTCTTTTTAATGGCTGAGTAATACTCCATTGTGTATATGTACCACAGCTTTCTTATCCATTCATCTACTGATGGACATCTAGGTTGTTTCCATGTCCTGGCTATTATAAACAGTGCTGCAATGAACATTGGGGTACATGTGTCTCTTTCAATTCTGGTTTCCTCTGTGTGTATGCCCAACAGTGGGATTGCTGGGTCATAAGGCATTTCTATTTGCAATTTTTTAAGGAATCTCCACACTGTTCTCCATAGTGGCTGTACTAGTTTGCATTCCCACCAACAGTGTAGGAGGGTCCCCTTCTCTCCACATCCTCTCCAGCATTTATTGCTTGCAGATTTTTGGATCGCAGACATTCTGACTGGTGTGAAGTGGTACCTCATTGTGGTTTTGATTTGCATTTCTCTAATAATGAGTGATGTTGAGCATCTTTTCATGTGTTTGTTAGCCATCCGTATGTCTTCTTTGGAGAAATGTCTATTTAGTTCTTTGGCCCATTTTTCGATTGGGTCGTTTATTTTTCTGGAATTGAGCTGCAGGAGTTGCTTGTATATTTTTGAGATTAGTTGTTTGTCAGTTGCTTCATTTGCTATTATTTTCTCCCATTCGGAAGGCTGTCTTTTCACTTTGCTTATGTTTTCCTTTGTTGTGCAGAAGCTTTTAATTTTAATTAGATCCCATTTGTTTATTTTTGCTTTTATTTCCAGAATTCTGGGAGGTGGATCATAGAGGATCCTGCTGTGGTTTATGTCGGAGAGTGTTTTGCCTATGTTCTCCTCTAAGAGTTTTATAGTTTCTGGTCTTACATTTAGATCTTTAATCCATTTTGAGTTTATCTTTGTGTGCGGTGTTAGAAAGTGATCTAGCTTCATTCTTTTACAAATGGTTGACCAGTTTTCCCAGCACCACTTGTTAAAGAGATTGTCCTTACTCCATTGTATATTCTTGCCTCCTTTGTCAAAGATAAGGTGTCCATATGTATGTGGATTTATCTCTGGGCTTTCTATTTTGTTCCATTGATCTATATGTCTGTCTTTGTGCCAATACCATACTGTCTTGATGACTGTGGCTTTGTAGTAGAGCCTGAAGTCAGGCAAATTGATTCCTCCAGTTCCATCCTTCTTTCTCAAGATTGCTTTGGCTATTCGTGGTTTTTTGTATTTCCATACAAATCTTGAAATTATTTGTTCTAGTTCTGTGAAAAATATCGCCGGTATCTTGATAGGGATTGCATTGAATTTGTAAATTGCTTTGGGTAATATACTCATTTTCACTATATTGATTCTTCCGATCCATGAGCATGGTATATTTCTCCATCTATTAGTGTCCTCTTTGATTTCTTTCATCAGTGTTTTAAAGTTTTCTGTATATAGGTCTTTAGTTTCTTTAGGTAGATATATTCCTAAGTATTTTATTCTTTTTGTTGCAATGGTGAATGGAATTGTTTCCTTAATTTCTTCTTCTACTTTCTCATTATTAGTGTATAGGAATGCAAGGGATTTCTGTGTGTTGATTTTATATCCTGCAACTTTACTATATTCATTAATTAGCTCTAGTAATTTTCTGGTAGAGTCTTTAGTGTTTTCTATGTAGAGGATCATGTCATCTGCAAACAGTGAGAGTTTTACTTCTTCTTTTCCAATTTGGATTCCTTTTATTTCTTTTTCTGCTCTGATTGCTGTGGCTAAAACTTCCAGAACTATGTTGAATAGTAGTGGTGAAAGTGGGCACCCTTGTCTTGTTCCTGACTTAAGGGGAAATGCTTTCAATTTTTCACCATTGAGGATAATGTTTGCTGTGGGTTTGTCATATATAGCTTTTATTATATTGAGGTATGTTCCTTCTATTCCTGCTTTCTGGAGAGTTTTTATCATAAATGGATGTTTAATTTTGTCAAAGGCCTTCTCTGCATCTATTGAGATAATCATATGGTTTTTATTTTTCAATTTGTTAATGTGGTGAATTACATTGATTGATTTGCGGATGTTGAAGAATCCTTGCATCCCTGGGATAAAGCCCACTTGGTCATGGTGTACGATCTTTTTAATGTGTTGTTGGATTCTGATTGCTAGAATTTTGTTGAGGATTTTTGCATCTATGTTCATCAGTGATATTGGCCTGTGGTTTTCCTTTTTTGTAGTATCTTTGTCAGGTTTTGGTATTAGGGTGATGGTGGCCTCATAGAATGAGTCTGGAAGTTTCCCTTCCTCTGCAATTTTCTGGAAGAGTTTGAGTAGGATAGGTGTTAACTCTTCTCGAAATTTTTGGTAGAATTCAGCTGTGAAGCCGTCTGGACCTGGGCTTTTGTTTGCTGGAAGATTTCTGATTACAGTTTCAATTTCCGTGCTTGTGATGGGTCTGTTAAGATTGTCTATTTCTTCCTGGTTTAGTTTTGGAAAATTGTATTTTTCTAAGAATTTGTCCATTTCTTCCAGGTTGTCCATTTTATTGGCATATAATTGCTGATAGTAGTCTCTTATGATCCTTTGTATTTCTGAGTTGTCTGTTGTGATCTCTCCATTTTCATTTCTAATTTTGTTGATTTGATTTTTCTCTCTTTGCTTCTTGATGAGTCTGGCTAATGGTCTGTCAATTTTATTTATCCTTTCAAAGAACCAGCTTTTGGCTTTGTTGATTTTTGCTATGGTCTCTTTTGTTTCTTTTGCATTTATTTCTGCCCTAATTTTTAAGATTTCTTTCCTTCTGCTAACTCTGGGGTTCTCTAATTCTTCCTTTTCTAGTTGCTTTAGGTGTAGAGTTAGGTTATTTATTTGACTTTTTTCTTGTTTCTTGAGGTATGCCTGTATTGCTATGAACTTTCCTCTTAGCACTGCTTTTATAGTGTCCCACAGGTTTTGGGTTGTTGTGTTTTCATTTTCATTAGTTTCTATGCATATTTTGATTTCTTTTTTGATTTCTTCTGTGATTTGTTGGTTATTCAGAAGCGTGTTGTTCAGCCTCCATATGTTGGAATTTTTAATAGGTTTCCTCCTGTAATTGAGATCTAATCTTAGTGCATTATGGTCAGAAAAGATGCTTGGAATGATTTCGATTTTTTTGAATTTATCAAGGTTATATTTATGGCCCAGGATGTGATCTATCCTCGAGAAGGTTCCATGAGCACTTGAGAAAAAGGTGAAATTCATTGTTTTGGGGTGAAATGTCCTATAGATATCAATTAGGTCTAACTGGTCTAATGTATCATTTAAAGTTTGCGTTTCTTTGTTAATTTTCTGTTTAGTTGATCTGTCCATATGTGTGAGTGGGGTATTAAAGTCTCCCACTATTATTGTGTTGTTGTTAATTTCCCCTTTCATACTTGTTAGCATTTGTCCTACATATTGCGGTGCTCCTATATTGGGTGCATATATATTTATAATTGTTATATCTTCTTCTTGGATTGATCCTTTGATCATTATGTAGTGGCCTTCTTTGTCTCTTTTCACAGCCTTTGTTTTAAAGTCTATTTTATCGGATATGAGTATTGCCACTCCTGCTTTCTTTTGGTCTCTATTTGCATGGAATATCTTTTTCCAACCCTTCACTTTCAGTCTGTATGTGTCCCTTGTTTTGAGGTGGGTCTCTTGTAAGCAGCATATAGAGGGTTCTTATTTTTGTATCCAATCGGCCAGTCTTTGCCTTTTGGTTGGGGCATTCAATCCATTTACGTTTAAGGTAATTATTGATAAGTATGATCCCGTTGCCATTTGTTTTATTATTTTGGGTTTGGGTTTATACTCCCTTTTTGTGTTTCCTGTCTAGAGAATATCCTTTAGAATTTGTTGGAGAGCTGGTTTGGTGGTGCTGAATTCTCTCAGCTTTTGCTTGTCTGTAAAGCTTTTGATTTCTCCTTCGTATTTGAATGAGATCCTTGCTGGGTATAGTAATCTGGGCTGTAGGTTATTTTCTTTCATCACTTTAAGTATGTCTTGCCATTCCCTCCTTGCCTGAAGAGTTTCTATTGAGAGATCAGCTGTTATCCTTATGGGAATCCCCTTGTGTGTTATTTGTTGTTTTTCCCTTGCTGCTTTTAATAGTTGTTCTTTGTGTTTCATCTTTGTTAATTTGATTAATATGTGTCTTGGGGTGTTTCACCTTGGGTTTATCCTATTTGGGACTCTCTGGGTTTCTTGGACTTGGGTGATTATTTCCTTCCCCATTTTAGGGAAGTTTTCAACTATTATCTCCTCAAGGATTTTCTCATGGTCTTTCTTTTTGTCTTCTTCTTCTGGGACTCCTATAATTCGAATGTTGGAGCGTTTCATATTGTCCTGGAGGTCTCTGAGATTGTCCTCATTTCTTTTAATTCGTTTTTCTTTTTTCCTCTCTGATTCATTTATTTCTACCATTCTGTCTTCTATTTCACTAATCCTATCTTCTGCCTCCGTTATTCTATTATTTGTTGCCTCCAGAGTGTTTCTGATCTCATTTATTGCATTATTCATTGTATATTGACTCTTTTTTATTTCTTCTAGGTCCTTGTTGAACCTTTCTTGCATCTTCTCAATCCTTGTCTCTAGGGTATTTATCTGTGATTCCATTTTGACTTCAAGATTTTGGATCATTTTCACTATCAATATTCGGAATTCTTTCTCAGGTAGATTCCCTATCTCTTCCTCTTTTGTCTGGTTTGGTGGGCATTTCTCCTGCTCCTTTACCTGTTGGGTATTCCTCTGTCTCTTCATCTTGGTTATATTGCTGCGTTTGGAATGGCCTTTTTATATTCTGGTAATTTGTGGAGTTCTCTTTATTGTGGAGCTTCCTCACTGTGGGTGGGGTTGTATCAGTGGCTTGTCAAGGTTTCCTGGTTAGGGAGGCTTGTGTTGGAGGTCTGGTGGGTGGAGCTGGGTTTCTTCTCTCTGGAGTGCAGTGGAGTGACCAGTAATGGGTTATGAGATGTCTAAAGTTTTGGAGTAACTTTGAACTGCCTGTATATTGAAGCTCAGGGGTGTGTTCCTGTGTTGCTGGAGAACTTGTGTGATATGTCTTGCTCTGGAACTTGTTGGCCCTTGGGTGGAGCTTTGTTTCAGTGTAGGTTTGGAGGCATTTGATGAGCTCCTATTGCTTAATGTTCCCTGAATTCAGGAGTTCTCTGATGTTCTCAAGCTTTGGACTTAAGCCTCCTGCTTCTGGTTTTCGGTTTTATTTTTACGGTGGTCTCTAGACTTCTCCATCTATACAGCACCAATGATATAGCATCTAGGCTAAAGATGAAAGGTTTCTCCACATTGAGGGGCACCCAGAGAGGTTCACTGGGTTACATGGAGAAGAGAAGAGGGAGGGGGTAGTTAGAGGTGACTGGAATGAGATGCGGTGAGATCAAAAGAGGAGAGAGCAAGCTAGTCAATAGTCACTTCCTTATGTGCGCTCCATAGTCTGGACCTCTCAGCGGTATTCACGGAGTTATACAGGGAAGAGGAGAGAGAGGAAGTAGACAGAGGTGGCCAGGAGGGTAAGAGAGAGGAATGAAAAGGAGAGAGACAGGTCCAGCCAGTAATCAGTTCCTTAGGTGCTCTCCACCATCTAGAACACACAGAGAATCACAGAGTTGGATATAGAAGAGATGGGGGGAGAGGGGGGAGAGACAGAGGCCACCTGGTGGAGAAAAAGGAGAGTCCAAAAGGAGGAGAGAGTGGTCAAGCCAGTAATCTCGCTGTCAGGTAAGATTGGGTTATGAAATGTACAAGATTGACAACAAAAACCGAAAAGCAAAGATTAAAAACCTAGAGTAGAGGTTAGATTTTCAAAAATACAATGTTAAAGAGACGAAGCAGAAGGAAGAAAGAAAAAAAGAGAAAAGATAAAAAAAATAATAATATTAAGAAAAAGAAATAAGGAAAAATATATATATAAGAAAAAAAAAAACCCAAGATTAAAAAAGAAATACCAACAACAACCACGCGAAGACTATATATGGTGTTTGCTTTAAAAAAGTAGAGTCTTTTTTTTTTTTTTGAAAAGTAATAGTTATAGAAATATAAAGTAGAAAAATAGAAGACTTAACAGTTAAAAAAAAAGTTTGAGAAAAAAAAAAGAAAGCAAAAAAAAAAAAAAGGAATGATTGTAAAAATTGTGAAGATAT
>NW_024070897.1:0-9425 GCF_014754425.2 Oryx dammah
CCTTCCACCAAATTACATATGTTCTTCAAGGTACAACTTAAATTCTACCTCTACTCTTGAACATTTTGACATTATTCTATCCTTGGAGCCCTCTCTGCTTTTCCTTTTCTCTGAATGTTCTCTGTGGTTTGGTACAATGTGCCCCAAAAATATATTAACTAATTACTTATCTATTAATTGACTTTTTCTTTTTTTTCTTCTTTTTAAAAAACCTTAGAGGTTTTCCTAGGATTCTTAAAGGCTTATGTTGAGAAATTTTCCTACAAGAGCATAACTACTGATAACTGGAAGGATTTCTTGTATTCCCACTTTAAAGATAAGGTTGGATTTTAAGACTTTTCTTATTTTGCATGTCTAATCTTTCTTTATTTAATAGCTATTTGTTAGGCCGATTTGAGTTGCCTGATAGTGATACTGGCCCAGAATTTAAGACTCAATCTTTCATTGAATGTTTTCCTATTTAAAATGTGGTCTCAAATTCTAATGTATAGAATTTTCCTATATCAGAGCAACCCGCAATAATATGTTCAGAGATTTGTGTGTTTACTTGATTTTCTTATTTATTTAAAAGAATACTGCTGATTAATATACATTTATTTCAGAGAGACTTCAAAATTATCTTGCACATCAGTGTAGACAAAATTATACGTTTGAGGACCTAAAAATCTGTTTTAGATTTTTTTTTCAATAGAAAAGATTGTTCTGTAGCAAACTGCTTGTGCCTTCTCTTCTTAGGTTGATATTCTCAATCAAGTGGATTGGAATACCTGGCTGTACTCTCCTGGACTGCCCCCTGTAAAACCCAAGTAAGTGCTTACATTCTAATGCTTTCCTTCTCATTCTCTGAAATTCTAGAGCTCCTCAAAGTATCTGAGAGAGTTTTATGCCTTCCTTAAGCTATTACTAGTTTGTAATAAGAGTTGAGTTCTTAGGTGTTAGAAGCTTAACCCTGGGGTCAAAAAAGTAATTTCCGTGATATTATAAATATAAATTAATTCAGGTCTTTGTGGGTAATTACTGAGAGGGCTTCTCTGGTGTCTCAGTGGTAAAGAACCTGCCTGCCAATGCAGGAGATGTGGGTTTGATCCCTGGGTTGGGAAGATTCCCCTGGAGAAGGAAATGGCAACCCACTCCAGTATTCTTGCCTGGGAAATCCCTTGGACAGAGGAGCCTGTCAGGCTACAGTCTGTGGAGTCGCAAAGAGTCAGACATGACACAGCAACTAAACAACAACAACAGTTATTTAGTGCCTCCTTTCTGCACAAAGATAGTGAGAAATACAGAAAAGAATAAGATATTACCCTTTTCTTGAAAACCTTTGCAGTAAGAAAAATAATACAAAAGCCTTATGTTCATTATTACAACAGTGTCATAAATTACCATCCCCACTTCCAGAGGAGGTATATTAGGCTTAGCTAGAGTAAAGTGCTTGCCAAAGGTTGCGCAGCAGGTAATGAGAGTTGAGATTTAAACCTTGGTTGCCATCAACCCATTATACTGCCTTTTAAACAAAGCACCCTTCTTAAAGCAGGGGCCTGAATCCTGGTCGTCCAAGAGTCCTGTTCAGAGATGCTGACTGTTCCGTGTTGCAGCCAGGAACTTGCTGTTCCCTCTACCTGAGCACTCCTTACATTTAATTCCAGTCTCAACTCTAGAACCACTTTCTCATGGGAGCACTCCTTGACCTCTCTAAGTCAAGTCTCCCATTTTGGATTTCTCAGTGCTGTGGACACTTCTTCACAGTTGTTGCCACGATTGTAATCTTAAATTTATTTATGTAATTATTAAGTCTTTCTCCTTCACTCCACTGAAGCACCAGGAAAACAGGGCTCATACCTGGTTCACTCGTTAACTTTTCTTAGGACCTTTCCCTAAGAAAGGGTTGCTTCACCTTCCTGGGCTAATCCTTATTTAATTTTTTTCGTTACATTGAGAAGGAAGTTTCAGGCACCAAGAAACAGACCAGCTGAAGGCTGGTTTGTTTTGTTGCTGTTTTTTTTTTTTTTTAATTGTCCTGCTATTTCTTATGAAATCAGTACTAAAGTCATGTTCTAATTGAAGGTAATTTACATCCTGAACACTTAAGGACCTCTGGTCCCACTTTGGGCTCGAGGGCAGTCAAAAGGGCCTGCCCGCTGCTCACAGCCTGACTACATCATGAAAATAAACTGGCAGCTAATTCAAAAAAGATCACTGCTGGGAACTCTCTGGTGGCACAGTGGTTAGGACTCCACGCTCTCATTGCTAAGGGCCCAGGTTCAATCCCTCGTCAGGAAATTAAAATCCCACAAGCCATGGGGCCACAAAACAAAATGCAAACAAAAAGAAGGTCACTGCTTTGACCCTTTTATTATCTTGCCCCATGGCACAAACTCTTGAAAGCAAGTTCAGTGGTCACTTCTAATCAAAACTTACCTCATTTAGGCCCTGCAAGACAGGTACCCCTCTGTGTTCTAACAGAAACATTTCACATCAAGCAAGCATGACTTACAGACAAAGAGAGATGTTTTACAAGAATTTCACACACATTACATGGTCTCTTCCATTGCTGCAAAATGCATGATTTGTTTTCCAAGCTGAGAATGCATAAAGCTTAACATAAGTTGCTTTGCTTAATGGTCAGGGTTTGTTAATTCTGCTTTCTTCTGAAAAGAGAGGAACAAAATCACAAGATTTCAGAGTCTCCCAAGGGTGTCACCATTATTTCCCCTTCATCTAGAACAGTGCCTAGCACATAGCAGTTACTGGCAGATCTGGTGGATGATTAGATGGTTGGAACCATGGGAGGTAAAATCCACGACAGCAAGAACCTTGTGGTGTTTACCATGTTGTCCTGTGTACCCTCAACCGCTCCTGCCATCAGAAAACACTGCATATGCTCAGCCCAGCCCCTTCAGTACATACTACTGAAGCATGTGACAGTCTCTGCTGTGATGTTTGCCATTCTCTCCAATGCACAATCCAGTGTTGGGGCTTCCCTGGTGGTCCAGTGGTTAAGAATCCGCCCTGCAGTGCAAGGGACAGCGGTTGGATCCCACACATCTCGGGGCAAGTAAGCCAGTGCGCCACAACTACTGAACCCAGGCTCCAGAGCTTGTACTCCACAACAAGAGCAGCCACTACACTGAGAAGCCCGCATACCACAATGAGAAGACCACACACAGCAATGGAAAGTAGCCCCTGCTTGCTACAGTGAGAGAAGGCCCTCGTGTAGCAACAAAGACCCAGCACAGACAATAATAATAAATAAAAAACAAAATAATCCAGTGCTTCATTAATTTGGTATCTACTTGGATTTCTATGTTCTTAGAGGATATCAGTCATATTTAAATCAGGTAGAAGATTTCCTATTGCCATCACTCTGGGGTTATTTTCAAAAGAACTTTGAGATTTAAGTATATTCTATAATTTCAGAATGGCATTGATGCAAAAGCATGTGGCTTTGGATAAAATATAAACTCTAATATTTTTTCATTGTTGCAGTTATGATATGACCCTGACAAATGCTTGCATTTCCTTGAGTCAAAGATGGATCACTGTGAGTAGTAATGTATGGTTTTTGCCTTTTTGAATTGTACAAATATGTCTCTACTCAATGAAGTGGGGGAGTGGTGCTTTACTTATGAACTCATGTACTCGGAAAGGCTATTCATTCAGTCTGGTTTGTCCAAAATAATATATACCAGCCCCCAGGGTGTAAAGTTAAATTTGAGGGGAAAACAAATGGATGTTGATGGTATTGGTTCTGATTTTTCTTGATCTTAAAAGGGAAAGGGGAATATAGGCCTCTTAGGGGAGAGGAAATGATTTTTAGGAATGATGACTATAGGGGCCCTTAAAAGAAGAGATAGGGAGGCATAGTTTCCCCCAAAGTTTGGGAATGGAGTATAAGAGAGGAGTAGAAAGCTCCAGGTATTAGAAGAACCAAAGGAAAGCCAGCAAAAGGAAAAGAAACCAAATCAGGAGTAAGGCAAATCAGGAAAACACAACAAGAAACCAAAAGATATTCTGGTTTTAAATAAAATATGAACATAAGAAAATATAAAATTCAACAGTTTCCTGTCAGAGCAGAGGCTGACTGTACACACATGTACCTCCTCTGTCCGTACTTTGCCCTTCCCATCTCATTCTTCTCTCTACCCACCTGGCCCTGCCATGTAACCATGACCCTGAATTTTGGTTTTATCTTTTCCCTGCTCTTTATGTTTTTACCACTAATGAGTATATCCTTGATAGTTTAAATTTGCATGTTTTTAAGCAAAGAATGAGATCTGTAATTTCTAATATTGAGATCAGTTTCTAAAACAGGAAGAAGTTCTGATATTAAGGGCATTTTGAAAGGGAGGAAGCTGTAAAATAATGTTTCTATACAAAGATGTATATGCATACATTAAATTTTCAGGAGGGATATACAAGGAACTATTAATATAGGTTTCTGAAGACTGGGACTTAGAGACAGAGAGCAAAAGCAGAGGAATTTTTCATTTGGTCCTATTTGATTTTTTTTTCAAACCTTTGCATATATTTCTTTTAAAAGAAACCCTAGTTTAAAATAATTTGAAACTATTTTAAGAGATTCTAAAAATACCCATTTTGATAAGCTTTATTAATATTCCTTAATCATTTCCTCAAAGATAAATCACAGTGAATCCTAAATTGAAAAGTACAGAAGCACTTTTTTTTTCCTTAGACAATTTCCAAGATTTAAGCAGAGGAAAATAGAATATGTGGAGATGAAGGGAAAGATCTGCTTGTGGCCTTATGTGTTCCTTAGTGTGGTATTTTAAAGAATATGCAATATGATTTTTTACCCTCATGTTTGAATTGGCCTGTAAATTACCTGCCATGTATTTTGCAGTGTTTCTTTACTTTGGAAATCTATATAATACAAATGACAGAGGATGTCAAAAGTTTCCTCCAAACAGTCTGATTTTTCTTAAGTAATATAGATCTAGGAATCATATCAGCTCTTTAACTTACACTGATGCCATCTCAGAATGATTTAAAATAGCTAACGCTTAATTTAATTTTTTAATAATCTTACGTATTTCTCTTTCTTAACTTTTATGTCAGATAAACCGATACATTTTGCGGAGTTGTACATGAATGTAAATAATCAGGCAACATTTATTTCAGGCCAAAGATGATGATTTAAATTCATTCAGCTCAGCCGACCTAAAAGACTTTTCTTCCCATCAAGTGAATGAATTTTTAGCACAGATGCTCCAGAGTGTAAGTACTAGTGTAAGTAGTAAAATATTAGAAATTAAAATGGGCATAAAGGCACAGCATTGGAAAAGTATTAATGTGGAAACTAACAGAAAAAAATGATTTGTTAAATTTCATTTGTTTACTTAAAAACATTTGTTGATTGAATGCCTGCTATGTTTAATACAGTGCTCAATATAAAAGTATGTAAGAAAGAAATATCCCGTGTCCTCAAAAAGTTTATAAGCTACTAGGAAAGGTCACACGTGCAAAATTTAGCAGTAAAAGGAGGAATTTTAGGTGTCATTTGTAAAAAAAAAGGGAAGAAGGATTCCCGTCCAACTGGGGTAATCAGGAAGGATTTGGGGGCACTGGGGATTGATCTGAGCAGAACAGAATCAGCAGGGAGGTAGAAATTCAAGTCGGAAGGAGTAGAACATGACAGAGTGTGGCTGGCGTTGCAGGAGGAGGAAGCTGTGGGTTTGGGAAAGAGGGTAATAGAGAGAACACAAGAAAGACTGCTGGGACCCGATGTGACAAGTCTTGAATGCCAAGCTAGGAATGTTAGATATGATTCTAGATAGGAGCAAAGGATTTCACATTTTTAACGACGAGTCATCTGATGCAATGGTGATTATGACGACTATTCCTCTGATGCTGGGGAGGCTGGATGGAATGAGGAATGCTGGCAGTGAAGTTAGTTGGGAGACTCAAAGGAGCCCGGGACAGGAGGGAGGGAGCTGGTGGGAAGGGAAAGAACAGGAGAAGGAGATCACAGGATGGGTTTGAGGACTCACTGGATTAGGGGTTAACAGGAAGAAGTCCAGGCAGATTTGAAGGTTTCAAAGCCAGGGGATTGAATGAATATGCACAGCTGAGAGGAGATGCTGTAAGTTGAGTGGGACACAGTGAGGTCTTTCTTATTATAAGACAGGTCCTTAGACCTAAGAGCTTAGAGGGATGGAGAGGGATGGAGACTTTTGAACAGTTTCCTGTGGAATCGATGCAAGATGAATAGCACTTTAGAGCAACAGGCACTTTAGAGCATATTTTACTGCATAAAGCCATCATCACACGCTTCTGTAGCCCCTCCTGCCCTGTCTCCTGGAACTGCAAAAAGAGAAATGATGGGATGACTGGGGAGCAGGCACATCAAACACTGGGAGAGGAAGGGCTCTGAGGACGAGATCTTAAACAGCTGGCCAGCCTGGCTTGACTTGGAGCTGAGTTGAATTGAAACGATTCGGGAAGGGTCTCGCAGTCAGTGAGAGCAGAGATGGTTAATGAGTGGGAGTGAGGTTCTGTAAGATAAAGTCATGGCTGGAGCAGAGAGTTACCAACTACCTCATGGTTCCTCAGCCTGCATCATGCAGGCACCACAGACTCTCCGCTCGACCAAACTGAACTCTTCTCTCTCTCCTTCACCCAAACTTGTTCTCCTTTAGGGCGGGTTAGCCTGGGCACAGGGGCTTCCCAGATGGCACAGTGGTGAAGAATCCGCCTGCCAGTGCAGGAGGCGGAAGAGGTGTGGGTTCGATCCCTGGGTTGGGAAGATCCCCTGGACAAGGAAAGGGCAACCCGTTCCATTATTCTTGCCTGGAAAATTCCACAGAGGAGCCCAGTGGGCTATAGTCTGTGAGGTTGCAAAGAGTCAGACATGAGTGAGCACACTCTCACACACACAACTTGGGCACAAGAGTTGATGAACCCCCTGAAACTGTACACATAAGTTTGTGTCTATATATGTACTTTCCCCTTAAGGAAAGGGTACATATTAGTCATCAGATTCTGAAAAGGGCCTGTAAGATAAAAATTAAAAAACTGGTATTTTGTAGGGATATCAGTTCAGTTCAGTCGCTCAGTTGTGTCCGACTCTTTGCAACCCCATGAATTGCAGCACGCCAGGCCTCCCTGTTCATCCCCAACTCCCGGAGTTCACTCAGACTCACGTTCATCGAGTCCGTGATGCCATCCAGCCATCTCATCCTCGATCGTCCCTTCTCCTCCTGCCCCCAATCCCTCCCAGCATCAGGGTCTTTTCCATTGAGTCAACTCTTCACATGAGGTGGCCAAAGTACTGGAGTTTCAGCTTCAGCATCAGTCCTTCCAAAGAACACCCAGGACTGGTCTCCTTCAGAATGGACTGGTTGGATCTCCTTGCAGTCCAAGGGACTCTCAAGAGTCTTCTCCAACACCACAGTTCAAAAGTAGCAATTCTTCGGCACTCAGCCTTCTTCACAGTCCAACTCTCACATCCATACATGACCACTGGAAAAACCATAGCCTTGACTAGACGGACCTTAGTCAGCAAAGTAATGTCTCTGCTTTTGAATATACTGTCTAGGTTGGTCATCACTTTTCTTCCAAGGAGTAAGCGTCTTTTAATTTCATGGCTGCAGTCACCATCTGCAGTGATTTTGGAGCCCCAAAAAATAAAGTCTGACACTGTTTCTACTGTTTCCCCATCTATTTCCCATGAAGTGATGGGACCAGATGCCATGATCTTCATTTTCTGAATGTTGAGCTTTAAGCCAACTTTTTCGCTCTCCTCTTTCACTTTCATCGAGAGGCTTTTTAGCTTATCTTCACTTTCTGTCATAAGGGTGGTGTCATCTGCATATCTGAGGTGATTGATATTTCTCCCGGCAGTCTTGATTCCAGCTTGTTTCTTTCAGTCCAGCGTTTCTCATGATATACTCGGCATATAAGTTAAATAAGCAGGGTGACAATATACAGCCTTGACATACTCCTTTTCCTATTTGGAACCAGTCTGTTGTTCCATGTCCAGTTCTAACTGTTGCTTCCTGACCTGCATACAGATTTCTCAAGAGGCAGGTTAGGTGGTCTGGGATTCCCATCTCTTTCAGAATTTTCCAAAGTTTATTGTGATCCACACAGTCAAAGGCTTTGGCATAGTCAATAAAGCAGAAATAGATGTCTTTCTGGAACTCTCTTCCTTTTTCCATGATCCAGAGGATGTTGGTAATTTGATCTCTGGTTCCTCTGCCTTTTTTAAAACCAGCTTGAACTATGGAAGTTCACGGTTCACGTATTGCTGAAGCCTGGCTTGGAGAATTTTGAGCATAACTTTACTAGCGTGTGAGATGAGTGCAACTGTGCAGTAGTTTGAGCATTCTTTGGCATTGCCTTTCTTTGGGATTGGAATGAAAATGGACCGTTTCCAGTCCTGTGGCCACTGCTGAGTTTTCCAAATTTGCAGGCATACTGAGTGCAGCACTTTCACAGCATCATCTTTCAGGATTTGAACTAGCTCAACTGGAATTCCATCACCTCCACTAGCTTTGTTCGTAGTGATGCTTTCTAAGGCCCACTTGACTTCACATTCCAGGATGTCTGGCTCTAGGTGAGTGATCACACCATTGTGATTATCTGGGTCATAAAAATCTTTTTTGTATAGTTCTTCTGTGTATTCTTGCCACCTCTTCTTAATATCTTATGTTTCTGTTAGGTCCATACCATTTCTGTCCTTTATCGAGCCCATCTTTGCATGAAATGTTCCCTTGGTATCTCTAATTTTCTTGAAGAGATCTCTAGTCTTTCCCATTCTGTTGTTGTCCTCTATTTCTTTGCACTGATTGCTGAGGAAGGCTTTCTTATCTCTTCTTGCTATTCTTTGGAACTCTGCATTCAGATGCTTATATGTTTCCTTTTCTCCTTTGCTTTTCACTTCTCTTCTTTTCACAGTTATTTGTAAGGCCTCCCCAGACAGCCATTTTGCTTTCTTGCATTTCTTTTCCATGGGGATGGTCTTGATCCCTGTCTCCTGTACACTGTCACGAACCTCATTCCATAGTTCATCAGGCACTCTATCAGATCTAGACCCTTAAATCTATTTCTCACTTCCACTGTATAATCATAAGGGATTTGATTTAGGTCATAGCTGAATGGTCTAGTGGTTTTCCCTACTTTCTTCAATTTAAGTCTGAATTTGGTAATAAGGAGATCTGAGCCACAGCCAGCTCCTGGTCTTGTTTTTGTTGACTGTATAGAGCTTCTCCATCTTTGGCTGCATAGAATATAATCAGTCTGATTTCGGTGTTGACCATCTGGTGATGTCCATGTGTAGAGTCTTCTCTTGTGTTGTTGGAAGAGGGTGTTTGCTAGGACCAGTGCATTTTCTTGGCAAAACTGTATTAGTCTTTGCCCTGCTTCATTCCGCATTCCAAGGCCAAATTTGCCTGTTACTCCAGGTGTTT
>NW_024070898.1:0-9414 GCF_014754425.2 Oryx dammah
TGGTTAGAATGAACCTTAATGCAATCTGACTGGTATCTTTATAAAAACAAACAAAAATGGAAACAGGAAAAGAGATACTGGGGATGCTTTTGCGCACGCGCACACACGCACACACACACACACATGCACACACACACACACACACACACACAAAGATCCAAGTCAGGAGAAAGTAAGAAAGTGACCAAGTGCCAGCAAAGGAAAAAGACATCAGAGCAAGTCAACCATGCTGGCTCATTGATCTTGGCCTTTCAGCCTCCAGAGCTGTGAGAAATACATTTCAATTGTTTATGACAGGCAATCTCTGGTATTTTGATATGGCAGCCCTGACAAGCTCTAAATCCTCCCTTGGATGTAAAGTTTTTGAAATCTTTTCAGCTCTCTAATTATCTATCTTTATCTCCTTCTCCATTTCTGTTTCATACAGCAGCTCTTCTTTTGCCCTTCATTCTTTTATTTCTTTGGGAAAATATTATTTTATTGGAAGCTTGTCATGACTCTAAATATAGTCGTTCTTTCCAATATATGCTGTCAAGGAAATCTTTGTGTCATAGTAAACAAAAATATGAAAATCAGAAAAGAAAAATAAATTTATTTTGAATGGCATTTTGCTTCCCTGGTGGCTCAGCTGGTAAAGAGTCTGCCTGACATGTGGCAAACCTGGGTTTGATCCCTGGGTTGGGAAGATCTCCTGGAGAAGGGAAAGGCTACCCACTCCAGTATTCTGGCCTGGAGAATTCCATGGACTGTATAGTCCAAGGGGTCACAAAGAGTCGGACACGACCGAGTGACTTTCTTTTTTCTTATTGTACTTATGAACTTTCAACTCGCACTAACTCATAACAAATGAATAAATACCTCTGGAATCAGAAAATCTGTGCTTGTGTTCTTTTTTTCTTACCTATGATTTATCTGATTGGAACCAGGATATTTCTTCTGTCTAGTCATGACAGCGATTGCATAACCAATATTATTATTCTATATTAGGTTATAATATTATATTTACAATTAATTAATAAGCTGTCAATTGTAATTTAAAAAAAAAAAACTTCTCAGAATTCCAGTAATGCTATAGACTTTGTTCTGAGCTAGCATGCCTAGTAGTTTTTCCGGTTGCCCCAGACTGATTTATTTTAAAAAATATTCAAGAACATCAGTCCCAACTTAAAAAGACAAATGCAGGCTGGTATTTCTACATTATTCAGTGATTTTATTTTTTGCTTAATTTATTTATTTCTGAGATTTACAGACTGTTATCAATAAAATAGAAACTAATCTGCAAAACACAAAACAAGCAATAAAAAAAAAACCACTCTGTTTACCAAGTTCAGTTCAGTTCAGTTCAGTCGCTCAGTCATGTCTGACTCTTTGTGACCCCATGAATCACAGCACGCCAGGCCTCCCTGTCCATCACCAACTCCCAGAGTTCACTCGGACTCATGTCCATTGAGTCAGTGATGCCATCCAACCATCTCATCCTCTGTCATCCCCTTCTCCTCCTGCCCCCAAATCCCTCCCAGCATCAGAGTCTTTTCCAATGAGTCAACTCTTTGCAGAAGGTGGCCAAAGTATTGGAGTTTCAGCTTTAGCATCAGTCCTCCCAATGAACACCTAGGACTGATCTCCTTTAGGATGGACTGGTTGGATCTCCTTGCAGCCCAAGGGACTCTCAAGAGTCTTCTCCCATGGCAAACCACTTCAGTATTCTTACCTTGAGAACCCCATAATAGTATGAAAAGGCAAAATGATAGGATACTCATAGAGGAACTCCCCAGGTCAGTAGGTGCCCAATATGCTACTGGAGATCAATGGAGAAATAACTGCAGAAAGAATGAAGGGATGGAGCCAAAGCAGAAACAATACCCAGTTTTGGATGTGACTTATGATAGAAGCAAGGTCCGATGCTATAAAAAGCAATATTGCATAGGAACCTAGAATGTTAGGTCCATGAATCAAGGCAAATTGGGAGTGGTCAAACAGGAGACGGCAAGAGTGAACGTCGACATTCTAGGAATCAGCGAACTAAAATGGACTGGAATGGGTGAATTTAACTCAGATGACTATTATATCTACTGTTTACCAAAGCCTTTGCTAAAGAAACTTTGCTCTATCTAACATTTTCCTCAAGGTATCTTTAACATCCTTATTTCTTAAGCTATAGATCAAGGGATTCAACAAGGGAATCACCACTGTGTAGAACACAGATACCACTTTATCCCTCTCCAGGGCATAGCTTGTACTTTGCCGGGAGTAAATGAAGAGAATTGACCCATAGTACAAGGTGACAGCTGTCAGGTGAGAGCCGCAGGTGGAGAAGGCCTTCAAGCAGCCTTGGGTGGAGCGGATCTTCAAGAGGGCAGCGATGATGAAGAGATAGGAGGCAAGGATAAGCATGGCGGGAGTGATGACGTTGGAGGCAAGTATGAAATATAACATAGCCTGGTAGCTTTCTTTCACATCACAGGCCAACTTGACAAGGGGGGGCAGGTCACAGAAGAAATCATCAATGACGTTGTTCCTGCAGAAGCTCAAGGTAAATGTTTCACTGGTGATGATGACTGAGTTCACAAAGCCACTAAAGTAGGCAGCTGCAACAAGACTGACACATAAACTCGGGGACATGGCCTGGGAGTAAAGCAATGGGTTAGAGATGGCCACATAGCGGTCATAAGCCATGGCAGCCAACAGGTAGCACTCAGTGTAGGCCAGTCCAGCAGAGAAGAAGAACTGAGCTAAGCAGCCAGCAAAAGAGATGTGCTTGTCATCAGAGATGCAGGTCATCAGGATTTGGGGGCCGTAGACAGAAGCATACCAGAGATCCAGGAATGAAAGATTCCCAATGAAGAAATACATGGGAGTGTGGAGCTGAGAATCAGCACAGATCAGAGAAATCAGGGTGATGTTCCCTAAAAGACTGCTGGTATAGATGACGAGGAAGATATCAAAGAGAACTCTCTGTAACCACGGGTCTGTCGTAAATCCTAAAAGTATGAACTCCTTCACCATGGTATAATTTTTTTCATCCATTGAGTTTGAGTTTTTTTCATTTCTTTCTGTAAAAAATTGATCAATGTCATGATTTAAGGTATTGGTGTTATCAGCTTCCCCATTATATGTCATTTTAGATTGTTTAACTACTCAACTGATGCATATAGCATGTTCATTAAAAAAATTGTTTATGCTGAACTGGAAATTGTTTATGCTGAACTGTTAGAAAACTGTGAAATCTTTCTATGCTGCCTTGAAAGATCAGATTATGAACATAATATAGTTTGTCACCATGCATTTTTTCCTAATCATCCTCCTTTTGAGAGATGGTGATTTGTTCATCTTTTCTGTTTGCAGCTAGAGCGATTGGGGAGCACGTGGAAGACATGAAAAGGGGGGTTTGCGTTTGAGCTCTTAAATCCTTTGTTTTTACTAGTGCATTACCTGAAGAAGCATACTTTTATTAGTCTAGCCACACTTTGGAATAACCTTGAATGTGCATTTATGCAAATTTCTTTGAAGCCAATACTTACATTTTATTTAACTTTTTATCCACAAAACCAATAAAACAGCTAAAAATGAAGTTTAAAAAATTAATAATAAAATGTATAACTTGAAAAATACAATAGGTTTACTTAGATAATAGGAATTTGAAACCATATCTATGTATGTATGACATTCAAATGCATGCTGAAAGGAAGTGAAAATATTAATCAATGGATAATTGTGTTCAAAATGTGGTTTAATTTCCTATAGAAAGAAGAATTAAAAACAAAAAACTAAACTTATCAAACTGAATGATTTGAGGGAATGTGGTAGGCAGAATATGGCCCATTAAGATGTTCAAGTTCTTTTTCTTAAAGTTGAAGTTTAGTTGATTTACATTATTACATTAATTTCAGGTGTACAGCATAATGATTCAGCATGAAAAGTTATTACAAGATTCTTGCTATGATTCTCTGTGCTATACATTGTATCTTTGTTGCTTATCTCTTTTATACACAGTAATTTGTATCTCTTAATCCCATATCCCTAATCTGTCCCTGTACCTTCATTTCCCCGTTGGTAACCAGTAGTTAGTTTCTTGTAGCTGTAAGTCTATTTCTGTTTTGTATATGTATTCATTTGTATTACTTTTTAAATTCTACATATGTGATGTCATACAGTATTTGTCTTTATCTTACTTCACTTAGTATTTTCTAGATTAATCTACACTGTTGTAAATGGCAGAATTTCATTAATTTTTGTAGCTCACAATATTCTGCCATGTACATATGTATATTACATCTCTACCCATTCATCTGTTGATGGACACTTGCATTGCTTCCTTATCTTGTCTTTTGTAGATAGTGCTGCTGGGAACATTGGGATGCACGTATCTTTTCAAATTAGTGTTTTACTAATTGCTGGTACATGGGAATTTACTTTATGGGGAAAGGATCATTAAGGTAAAAGTTAAGAATTTTGAAATAAGGTTATCGGGGTGGGCCCTAAATCCAACCACAAATATCCTTATAGAGAGGAGGTAGAGGGAGGTTTGACTACAGACCCAGTGAAGGAGAGTGTGGCCAGAGACGCAGAGCTCAGAGTGATCCGACCGCAGGGAACGGCGGCGACCTCAGAAAGCCTGAGACGAGACAGAGAAGTCTGCGAGAGCCTCTGCGTGGACTGTGGCTCTGTGGACACCCGGATTCTAACCCAGGGCCATTGAGTTCTGAGCTCCAGAAGTATGAGAAAATAAATTTTTGCTGCTTTAGGCCACCAAGTTTATGATCATTTAATACATGAAGTTACGGACTTCAGTCTCTAATAGTCTTCTTTGCTTCGAAAGTAGGAGCATTTCTGCCGCCAGCAATGGGGGAAGAACCATCTCGGCTTGCCTACGGTACAACTTGCAGGAAACTCAACACCACAGTCAAAAAAGAGCTAAATCAGGATTTGCAGGGTTCTGAACAGGCATGGATATATCGCTGCTATTAGAGCCAAGGCTTTCAAAACCTCTTATGCCCAAGAAAAAATAAAATGGATATTTCTAGGTGATGAGTGCGTGGGTGTGTGCATGAGTGTGCATACTCAGTTGCATTTGACTCTTTGTGACCCCATGTACTGTGTAATATGCCAGATTCCTCTGTCCATGGAATCTCCCAGACAAGAATATTGGAACGGGTTGCCATTTCCGTCTCCAGGGGATCTTCCTGACCCAGGGATGGAACCTGCATATCTTACGTCTCCTGCATTGGCAGGCGGATTCTTCACCACTGCACCACCTGGGAAGCCTTCGGTGATGGACTTAAGCTAAAAAATATAAATAATTGCTCTCTTGGAACTGTATCTTTTTGATGAATGGAATCCATAATTTTAATTAAAAATGTTAATGCTACATTTATTATCAAAGTAGAATTTATTCAGAATAAGCAAACAAGGATTGGAATAAGTAATGTTTCAGTTCTCTTAGAATTTCAGGAGTGCCAGGATCCTTTTTAACAAAGCATCTTCCTGGAAGCTGCTTAAGATCAAGAAGCAAGAAATCTGGATTCTGATCTGAGTTGGTTGTTGCCATTTGAAATAAAATGATAATCTCTAAAGCTTTATTTTCCCACCTACCTTCTCAATTCAGTGAGACTTTAGTGAAAGTGTTAGTCACTCAATCGGGTCCAACTCTTTGCAACCCCATAGAGCCTGCCAGGCTCCTCTGTCCAAGGAATTCTCTAGGCAAGAATACTGGTGCAAGTTGTCAGGCCTTCCTCCAGGGGATCTTCCCAACCCCGGAATCAAACCTGTATCTCCTGTACTGCAGGCTGATTCTTTACCACTGAGCTACCAGGGGCGCCCTCATGATATACTGTATAGTAGTCTTATATATATAAAGACACAAAAGAGAGATTTTTGAGGTACCCTTACTTGCCATTCGTTCTTAGACTTAAAACTGGCTGCATGCCTTGTTAGAAGGCACACTCAGAAACTTTCTTCCCACAGAATATCTCTCCTCATCTCTCAAAGTCTCTCATTATCAGGAGACCCATTTAAGAGGTAGATGGTTCTGGGGGTGGTTATCCAAAAGAATCTGAGGTCTTTGTGATCTCCCAGTTCTTGCCAGAGTTAATGTGTTTGCAATCTGTGTCATTCCGTTTGATCATTTAATCAGGTACTTCTTGAGTTATAGTTATAATAGCATAATACGATCCCAAAGAAATGCCTAAATATATTCATCTATATCTGTATTTTATATGTAAATCTTAGATGTTAAAAAAGTGAAATATATATACAACTATAAGTATAGATGGGTATATTATATATGGAAATAGATATAAATATAGACAAAGATATAAATATACATAGAGCTAGATTGATAGACACATAAAATTTTGCTCTTTCGCTTAAAGAGCTTCTATCCAATGAACTTCACAACATATAAAAATAAACATTTCAAAGTCATGAAAATATTGACCAATATTAGTATTTCTATACTCTTACCAACATTAAGGATGGATCAGCTTACTACAAGATAAAAGGAGACACTGGGCCACACAGAGCTACATGCAACTTCTCAGGGTTTATGAGAATGAAAACATCCATAAAGTATATATCTAATGATCTGTTTCTCTGAAAAGGAGAACAAGAATGAAAGAAAAGACATTTGAAGGCATTTCAGTCTGCCTGCAGTGTGGGAGACAGGGTTTGATCCCTGGGCCAGGAAGATCCCCTGGGCCAGGAAGATCCCCTGGGCAAGGAAACGGCAACCCACTCCAGTATTCTTGTCCGGAGAATCCCATGGATGGAGGAGCCTAGCAGGCTACAGTCCATGAGATGGCAAAGAGTCGGACACAACTGAGTGACTTCACTTTCTTTCAGCTTTCTTCATCAATTATAAGTATAGGAAAGAAACCTTACCGTATTTCATGAAGTGGAATTATATTATGATTTGATTATATTGTAAAGTATTTTGGTTTTGCCCATATGGTGATTTACTGACCTTTTTTGCCTGGTCAATTCAACAAGGTAGTTGCTTTGTGAATTATAAATAGTTTCCTCACTTGAATTTTAACTAAAGCCCAAATTTTTTTAGATTACCTTAGAATAAAAAGTGCCTTCTATTCACTCCACAGGAATCCTGTTTCAAAGGTAACAATACTAGGAGAAAATATAAGCCTGAGAATCCCTTTGGGATTTGCTGCTAAAAGCAAAGAACATGCCACGTGCTATCCTGGTGCCAAGTGACCAATTTTAATGCCAGTTATCTTTCTGGGATGAAGCAGGAAGAGAACTCTCGTCATGAACATAATTGGCCCAGTTGATCCGTGAAACCCTTCAGCTTTGTGACTTCCATGCCTGCATCTGTGATAAAAGAGAGTTTGGCAGAAAGGAGTAGCCCCAAAATCGTCAGCACACAACCAATGCTCGAGAATTATTTGTAGCCCACCGCTCAGCCAGTTAAGAAACTGCCTTCAATGCAGGAGACCCGGGTTCGAGTCCTGGGTCAGGAAGATCCCCTAGAGAAGGGCATGGTAACCCACTCTGGTATTCTTGCCTGGAGAATCCCATGGACAGAGGAGCCTAGCAGGCTACAGTCCATGGGGTCGCAAGAGTCGGACACGACTTAGCGACTCAACCACCACCACAATGACAGAGGATGTGATCACCAACTCAATGGACACGAGTCTGAGCAAATTCCAGGAGAGAGAGAAGGAAAGGGAAGCCTGGCTGCTGCAGTCCATGGGGTTGCAAAGAGTCGCACACAAATTAGCTACTGAAGAACAATTGCAATAATGAAATAGAGACCATACAACATCTGTCTTTGCTTCCAAGTACAAGAGATAACGGAGAAGGCAATGGCACCCCACTCCAGTACTCTTGCCTGGCAAATCCCATGGAGGGAGGAGCCTGGTGGGCTGCGCACAGAGTCGGACATGACTGAAGCGACTTAGCAGCAGTAGCAGCAGCAACAAGAGATAATATCCAAGCAGAACTCAGAGGAAGAATACAAGGACTACTCTGGGATACACCTGAAGAGTGGTGGGATTATGCAAATTTTCATGCAAGATCTGGGACGTTTCCCTGAAACTTATATTAAAGGAGCTGAACAGAGGGTAAAGGAGGCTAGCTATCTAGAAGAGGGTAAAAGGCTTGCTCCTTTCTGTTTTCCCTCCCTGTCCCTGCCAGGGTCACCTTAGAAACGCTTCTTCATTTAATCAGCAATTGTATTCCAGCAGTTTTGCATTTGGTTACGGCTTGCAGCTTTTCCTACCTTGGCTGCTGTTGCTGCTGCTTCTGCTGCTGCTGCTAAGTCGCTTCAGTCGTGTCTGACTCTGTGCGACCCCAGAGATGGCAGCCCACCAGGCTCCCCCGTCCCTGGGATTCTCCAGACAAGAACACTGGAGTGGGTTGCCATTTCCTTCTCCAATGCATGAAAGTGAAAAGTGAAAGTGAAGTCGCTCAGTTGTGTCTGACTCTTGGCGACCCCATGGACTGCAGCCCACCAGGCTCCTTCCTCCATGGGATTTGCCAGGCAAGAGTACCTTGGTTGAAACAGCCTTAATTCAGCACCTCAGAGATACAAAGCCTCAAATATGTGGATTCATGTCAATGTATGGCAAAAACCACTGCAATATTGTAAAGTAATTAGCTTCCAATTAAAATAAATAAATTTTTTAAAAAGACCACATTGGTCTCAAGATCTGCATGCCAATGTAAGAGACACAAGTTCTATCCCTGAGTTGGGAAGATCCCTGGAGAAGGGAATGGCAACCCGCTCCAGTATTCTTGCCTAGAGAATCCCATGGACAGGGGAGCCTGGCAGGTTACAGTCCATAGACACTCTCTGTTAGTCTTTGTCTAAAAAGAGTTAGACATGACTGGGCACACACATGCACACTGTCTGTAGACATTCCAAATTAAAAAAAAAATTCTTGCTGGCGATTTCTTCCATAATTTCATAACAGCTTTAATAATATATTAAAAATTTATAAATGGAACTGCTTTTATTTCTACTTCCCCAACTGAAGGGGAAGGGCTGTTGTTTTCCAGCTTATACAATATCCTATATTGAAATCCAAGTAGACTATTTACATGAAGACAGCAGGTTTTTTCTGATTTTCCCCCAGAATTCTTTCATATATTTTTTTCTTTCAGTTTTCAGTTTCTACACCTCTTGGTAAACCTACTGCAACGCATGATCTCAAAAACACCCTCCCCGTTTGGCTGCCGCCTGCTTCATGGTTAGACTGCTGTGCTGGCACTAAACTTCTGGCTCCTGACTCCCCCTGCTTTGAATCCTTCCTCTTCACAGCTGCTCTAATAATTCTTTAGAATCTTGTGTCATATTTTTACTCCAGTGCTTTAAAACATATCACATTGTTTCCTCATTTCCTCCAGAATTGAGACAGGTATGACTATGGGTAAGCTTAGGCTGTGTGCCTAATTTAATTC
>NW_024070899.1:0-9412 GCF_014754425.2 Oryx dammah
GCAGCAGCTTGTGTAGACGCTTCCTCAAAGGTGAAGCACCTTCTTCCTGTTCAGGAAAGTGCAGAGAGGAAATGCTGCCACTCACACTTTGAAACGCAGGGACACCCCAGGCTCTGCCCACTGCCTCCCCGTGTCCCTCTGAGCTGGGCAGTTGGGTGGGCGCTTGCTCGAGAAGGGGTCAGTATTGCAGAAAAGAGAGGAGGGTGTCAGCTGGAGCAAAAAGGCTTGTGTTCAGGCAAGGCTAATGGAGATGGGAGGGTAATGGACACGTGGGCATTGACCAAAGAAGTCGATGGATTAGGGGCAGAACCGGGTTTTACCTACCGGAGAAGGCAGGAGATAGGAGACGGGGCTGCAGCAAACCCTGAGGTGTGGAGCTGGGCTTGGGGAAAACTGGTGGCTTCAGTGTAGACACTGATCTGTACATTTCAGTAAATCCAGGGGCTGTGAGCCCGTGTGTGCACTCACGCGTCAGCCCGTGTGTGCATGTGTGTGATCCCTTGTGCGTGTGTGTACATGTCTGTGTTCACATGCCAGTCCATGTGTGTGCTCACGTGTGAGACCCTGTGCAATTCCCTAGCTGTGTCCCTGGGAGCACCCAGGAGCCTCAGTGTCACCGTCACTGGAGTTCACGGGTGCGTCTGCACTGCTTTGGAGAGTAATGCAAATCTAAACCCGTTCTAAAAAATTACATTAAAAAAAAAGAAATACAGAATAGGGTTTGAGGCCCAGCTCAGCCCTGTGACTGGCGTCTCTGTGCCCACCCGTCCCCGCATCCTGTGGGCCCCACCGCAGATCGGATGGGCACAGCCACAGCTGCCCAGCCTGGAGCAGCCCCTTCTTAACGGTCCTCTGCCTGGCCAGGGCCTGATGACTGAGCTGATTAGGCCCCTGTGAGGGGCTGGGACTTTCCTGCCCCTCCTTCCTGCCCCAGCCACCTGCCCAGCTGCTAACTGCAGGCTGTGGGTCCCCCGAGATCCTTGAGGTCAGCGGCCCCTTCTTAGGTGTGGGGGAGCTGAGACATGCACACGCTACTTTTATGATTAAAAATGATTTGAGACCAAGGTGGAGAATGAGCAGCCTCGTCACCTCCCCAGTGTATGGCTTCAAGTCAGAGTCAGAAGTTGGGAGTCTGGCTGCAGACCAGGGCCTGACCTCTGGGGCTCTGCAAGGTGGACCCCAGTGCCCCTCTGCCCCCCAGCCTTGGCGGAGCTGCAGGGCTCGAGGTTGGCGGGGCAGGAGAGGACTGGGAAACGCAAAGGCAGTCTTGCCTCCGTGGTTCTGGAACCTCACCTGATGTGGAAATCCGTCCTAGAGGATTAATGTCAAAGCATGTCTGCATGTGTGAGTACACACACGTGTGTGCATGCGTGTATCTGTGTGTGCATGTGTAACAGTTGAAATCTTCCATCTGTAAACACAAACACCTTCAACTTTACAAAGCCAACAAAAACAATTTGCAGCAACTGCGAAAGTGTTAGTACAGTCATTTCATCGAAAACCTCAGAACGACGGGAAGAACCTAAGGACTACAAGCCTCCCTGCCGGGGAAGCACAGAGCTGCCCTAAGGCAGACCCCGCACCCCAGCTATGAGACAAGTGCAATCTGCAAAATGAAGCAGCCAATGGATGCCACTCTTTACAATAATTTAAAATATTGAGTATTGATTATGCCTTTACTCCCTCGACAGTGTATGTGTGTGTGCGTACCAGGTGGCTCCAGTCCTGTCCGACCCTCTGTGACCCCACAGACTGTAGCCCACCAGGCCTCTCTGTCCATGGGATTCGCCAGGCAGGAATACTGGAGTGGGTTGCCATGCCCTCCTCCAGGGGATCTTTACGTTCTGCATCGCCAGGCAGATTCTTTACCACTAGCGCCACCTAAGCGCAGAGCTGCCCTAAGGCAAACCCCCTTACATTGTGGGCAAGCCTCACAATGTAGTATATGATACATCTTTTTTATATCTTGTGTATCACATATTCTGTATCTTGCATCATGGTTACATTATTGCACTTCAGTGACATGATAGATTAGGTCTCAGGTTTGTTTCCAGGGTATGTGTCACATTGTGTCAAGGTGTTGGATTCAAAGAAAGCCAGAGCAACAAGGGAGCAGAAACCCCAGTACAGACTGGGCTCCGCTCAGAAGGAAGCAAGCGGGGATTGAGGGTCAAGGAGCAAGGGGCTGATGGATGGAGCATTTCTAAGCAGAGACAGCATGTCTGGGGGAGTTCTGGTTAAACCAACCTAAAGAGGCTCCTGACACAGCCCAGGGAGATGACACCTTCGGTGGAGAGTGAGGGTTCTGATCAGATATCAAGGGTGATCAGGTACTAAGGGCAGAGTTCTTGCTGAATCAGCAAGGTTCCTGGTAAAGTAGGGTGTAACCAGGAAGGCCGCCCCTGGGCAGGAGGAGGTTCAGGGGCCACAGTGATGAGGGGAGCGCTGTGATAGCTGCAGGTGGGAGGAGACAGGGGACCAGCCTTTCTGGAGATGGTATAGTGTTGCCGTGGGGTTCTAGGGAATCTGCTCCAGACACAACAGCCAATGAGGAGACAGCGCTAGGAGGCTGACAGCAAGAGCTGCTGCTGCTGCTAAGTTGTTCAGTCGTGTCTGACTCTGTACGACCCCATAGACGGCAGCCCACCAGGCTCCTCCATCCATGGGATTCTCCAGGCAAGAGTACTGGAGTGGGGCGCCATTGCCTTCTCCAGACAGCAAGAGCAGCCTGTGCATAAGCAGGAGCACAGTCCCAGTGAAGACAGTTGAGAGGCAGGGGCCCAGGCGTGTCTCTGAGATGATCCGGGACAGTTGTGGGGGTGGTCCCCTGGGGGCTCCCCAACAACAGCAGCGGACGCTCTGCCCCACAGGAGATGTGTCCTCTACGGCATGAGCCAGGGTACAGAGAAGAGGCCGTGGGCTCGAGGGGCAGGGCGGGACCACCCCCACAGCCAGGTGGGTGCCCAGGGGTGGGGGACCCACAGAGATGGTGGCTGCAGCCAGCCGGGCCCTGGGGCCCTCCCCTCCCTTGATGACATCCGCAGCCAGAGACAGGCAGGACCACGTCTGCTCTCCATGCTCTTTAATAAGTGTCAGCAGCCCCTGCCGGCGCCCTGAGCTGAGTGGGGAGGGGGCTGGGGCAGGGGCTCAGGGCAGGGAGGGGTCAGCAGAGAAGGGTCAGCTGGGAGGGGGGTCATCGGGGGTGGGCTTGGGGCAGGGGGCCGGTGAAGGTGGGGGAAGGTCACCTCCTAGGCCGGAAGCAGTGGGGAGGGGACAGAGGGGGCCAGCTCCTCCGCTGACCCAGGGGGCAGCCTGGGGACCAGGCTCAGGGCTCCTGGGGGACGTACTGGTGGATCCAGTCCAGGTAGGAGGTGACGCAGGTGTAGATGCCGGGATAGTCGGGGTTTGCACAGCCCTTGCCCCAGCTGACCACACCCGCCTGCAGCCAGGTGCCGTTCACCTTGCAGACCAGGGGCCCTCCAGAGTCGACCTGTGGGGTGGGGTGGGGGGGGGTCAGTGTGGCTTCAAAGCCAGGCGGTGGGGGCTGCGGGTTTGCTGACCCACCTGGCAGGAGTCCCTCCCTCCGTCCCCAGCACACAAGTTATCCTCCTGCACGATGGGTATGCTGTAGTCCGTGGACAGGCCAGAGTGATACTTCCAGTCACAGACACTGTTCTCCACGATGGGCACCTTCACTTGCTTCAGGGGGAATGGGGGCGGCAGGGGCCCTGTGGGGAGGGGCGGAGGGAGGCAGTATCAGGGGGAAGCAGGTGGTGGGGACCCTGGTCCCCAGGGGAAACACCAGAGCCTGGAGCCTGGCCCCGCCCCATCCTGGGGTCCCCGACACTCACTTCCATTGTCCATGTCGCCCCAGCTTGTCACCCAGCACTGCGACCCTGGGGGGAAGGTCTCCGTTGCAGGGGGCAGGGTGACCGGCCGGACATGGCAGGAGATGTTCACAGGCTCCGCCAGCTGCAGCAGGGCGATGTCCGCCCCGTTCTGAACCCTGTAGTAGTGGGGGTGGGGGATCACTCTGCCGATGGGCAGCAGCCGGTCCTGGTAGTACAGGTGCTGCTCCCGCAGCTGCACCCTGAAGTATGAGGGGTCCTGGAGTTCCCTGGGGACAGAGACAGGCCCCTACTCAGAGCTGAGCCACCCTCGGAACACCCAGGAACCTGGGTGGAGCCCCGGGCGCACCCCACCCGCAGAACCCCTGGAGACTCACGGTCCGACGCAGTGGGCTGCGGTCAGCACCCACTGGGGGTGGATCAGCGAGCCCCCGCAGTGGTGCCTCCAGTACTGGCGGCTGACTCTCAGGCTCACCTGCCAGGGCCACCTGCTCCCAGGGGCCTCCTGCCCCCCGACGATGCCCGCGCGCTCAAGGGCCTGGCCTGGGGCTGGAGCAGGAAGCCTTCAACCCTGGGCTCCTCCGAACCCACCATCCCCCCCTGGGCTTGTGGGGGTGGGGGCGGGCAGAGACCCCGTGGGCCCGGGGTCAGGACTCACCAGGGGCTGCGGAGACCAGGCTCAGCAGGAGGGCCAGTGCCAGCAGATGGAGCATCTGGAAGGAGCAGGGAGGGGTCTGAGGGTGCAGCTCTGGGGGTGTGGGGTGTGGGTTCTGGGGCCTGGAATCTGGGATCTGGGGTCTGGGGGTGCGGGGTGGGGTCTGTGGTCTGGGGGTGTGGGGTGTAGGTTGTGGGGTCTGGGGTCTGGGGTGTGGGGTCCCGTGGCAATCGGCCCTTGATCAGGGGTTCTGTCCAGGCCGGGGGTCTGGGGCCTCAGTGCTCGGCCACCCGGCTGCACAGTGACACCCAGTGTCAGGGTCCTGCTGGGGGGCTCACCTTGGCAGGTCCAGGCTGCTCTTGCCCAGCCTGCTCTCTCTGCCCCTTTATCCTCACAGACAACGACAGGGTCAGAGGAGGGGGCGGGTCCTCCAGTCCAGGGGAGTGGGGGAGGAAGTGGATGACTCAGAGCAGAGTGAGTCCATCTGGTCAGGAAGGGGCCCTGCCACCCCCATCCACACCAACAGCCCGGATTCCTCCATGTGTTCCCATATCCATCTCTGGCTGTTATCTGAGAAGTTAGCTCTACCATCAGCGGAGCCTTGTTATCTGGGGATCTGAGTGCCATCACAGAGGGACAGCCCGAGGGATGTGATGGGGAGGGGACAGGAGAGGCCAGAGCCACCTTCCCTGGACACTCCCCCACCAGGCCCAGCACCCCCGTCCCCCGCCTGCAGGCCGGGTGAGCCCCATCCCTGTCCACCCACCCCGCCTCCTCACTCTCCCCTGGGCCTGCCGGTCACCCGGTTCTGCAGCCCATCTGCCCTCCTCACCTCACGGCCTCCTGACCCCTGCCTCCCCCTCCCTACCATCCATGTGGCACCTCCTGTCCTGCCCCCACCCTGCTGGGACACCAGCCTGGCTCTGGGGTCCTCCTGTCCCGGGCTAGCTCTCTTGAAAGCCCTAGGGGTGTACTCAGCTGGATTTCTGGGGGTCGGCACTCCTGGAGGCAGGCAGGAAGACAGGCTGCCCAGGCCCCATCTCAGGGGTCCCTCCAGCCGACCCTGGTCACTTATTCTGTCAACAATTCATCCCAGGGCCTCCAGGTGCTGCATCCGGGCCCATGCAGCAGGCTGATGGAGATGGGACTTCAGGAGCCCACGGTCGGGTGCGGGGGCGGGGAGGGGGGAAACAGGGACAACAGTGACATTCTGATGCCCAGAGCCTGCTAGGGGACCAGACAAGGCTTAGGGAGCTCCAGAGAGCTTTACCTCCAAAGGAAGCTCTGATTGGCTTAGCCTTGGGAAGAGGGCCAATCAGCAGCTTAAGCATGTGCTTATTCTGATTGGCTGACATTGGACTAATACCTGGTCAGGCCTGGGATGTGGGCGGGGCTAGGTGATAGGATGGTGTGGACAGACCCCACGTGAGTCCTCCCGAGGACCCTCTCAACTGAGTATACTTGGTTCATGACGACCACCTCCTCCTCTTGAAATTCAGCAATAAGTTTAAGCCCCTTGTACAAAATCAGTAATAACCAAATAAATAAATAATTCCTTGAAGAAATGTAAATGACCATTTTTAACCTAAAAAGATTCTACCTAGTTAATGAAAATGCGGTATATATTGGGCGATCACGTTGGGGTCCAGTTTGCAAGGTTCTGAGATGCACTTCCCCGTGTTGCGAGGATGCATCCCACGTGTCCCACCGGCTGGGGAAGCGATGCTGTCGGCCGATGGTGTCCTGTCCTCAGCAGCCCTCAACCAGTGGCCTCTTGAGCTTCCTGTGGATTCCCAACTGCAGAATGAATAAGTGATGAGTGAAGCTGGTCAGTGCATTCAGCCCCCAGGGTAGCCCCAGGGGGAGTCTCTGTCTGAGGCTGTGGTCTTTGGGACCAGGGATGGGGGTCCTGCCTCCCCAGGTATCACAAGCCACTGGCCTGTGGTGGGACCTGAAGTGAGAAAGGACAGGAGGAGGACTCCCAGGGGGATGCCCTGAGAGCCTCAGTCTGCTAAGGACAGGGTGATGCAGAGAAAGTGGGGCTGGGCCACCCCGGGTGAGAGGCCTGCTGCCCTGGGGAAGACGGACCTGGGGGCAGGTCTCCCCGGGGGTGGTCTTTGGGAGTGACAGGGGCAGTGTGGAGGAGATCGGAGTTGGTGAGTGTGCGTCAGGAGGGACCAGCTGACCGGCTATCCCTGACCTGCCCACCAGGTCGTGGTCTCAGAGTGGCGGTTTGACTGCAGCTGTGGCTCGGGGCTGGGACCTCCGAGGAGGGCGTGGGGAGCACAGCTGGACCTGGGGCACTGAGGTCTGCGGCCTCTCCTGCCTGTGACCGTGGCCTCAGTTCCCACAAGGAAGAAACGCTGAGGTGGACTGGACCCAGAGCTTCTTGCCCCAGGCCCAGCCTATGGCCTGTGCTCTCCCTGCCAGGGAGGGGTCACGGGTCGAGGGTCAGAGAGCAGGAAGCCTGGAGAGCCCGTGATGTGGGCCAGTCAGGACGGCCACAGCCCTCCCCCAGCTCACCTGCAGTCAGGTACTAGCTGACCAGAGGTCCGCTAGGTTGTCCTGTGGGCAGAATGGTGTAGGCCCAGGAGGCCAGAGAGCGGGGGAGTCCTCATCCTCCACTTTCCAAGCCTGGGCTCACCTGCCCGACCTCCTTGGTGTCCCGGGGAAGCAGCACGTCCAGCCGACCGATAGCGGCTGCATTCTGGGTCGGGTCGTCCTGGCTGGTGGTCTGCAGGGCAGCGGGGGAGGCTCGGATCGGGGGGCGCTCTACAGGGGGAAGGGGCAGCAGCCCTGTGCTGCAGAGTCACACACGGGATGCCAGGCACCCGCAGCGGCCGTGAGAGGGTGTTATCAGTGCAGGGTGATGTCCAGCGTGTTGGGACAGTAGCCTGGAAAGAGACTCAGAAACAGTCCCCTATTTTCAGGAGACAGAGAGGGGGACCTTCCTAGCACTTGTTTCTGGAACAATTGTGTCATCTGTGTGGGAAGAGAAGTGAGCCTTGGTGCTCGCCTTGTAGCACACACAGAGAAACTGTTCACAGGGGACCCTAAGCCTCAGTGTAGACGATAAGACTGTAAAACCCGGGAGAGAAACTATAGCGGGAAACCCTGACCTGGAGGAAGGCGAGGAGACTCGGAAACCCCCAAGAGAAACAGAAGAGCTGGTGAGTTTCTGAGTCAGAAGAACCTGGACCTCGCCAAATTGAAAACTTATACTCTGAGGGACACCATTAAGAAAGCGAAAGTGTAACCCACCCACTGAGAAGGATATCTGTGAGGCAAGAGCCAGGTAAAGCAGGGAGAGGAGGAGGCTTACAACCCCTCAGACGACACCCAACTGATTAAAGGAGCAGCAGCTTGTGTAGACGCTTCCTCAAAGGTGAAGCACCTTCTTCCTGTTCAGGAAAGTGCAGAGAGGAAATGCTGCCACTCACACTTTGAAACGCAGGGACACCCCAGGCTCTGCCCACTGCCTCCCCGTGTCCCTCTGAGCTGGGCAGTTGGGTGGGCGCTTGCTCGAGAAGGGGTCAGTATTGCAGAAAAGAGAGGAGGGTGTCAGCTGGAGCAAAAAGGCTTGTGTTCAGGCAAGGCTAATGGAGATGGGAGGGTAATGGACACGTGGGCATTGACCAAAGAAGTCGATGGATTAGGGGCAGAACCGGGTTTTACCTACCGGAGAAGGCAGGAGATAGGAGACGGGGCTGCAGCAAACCCTGAGGTGTGGAGCTGGGCTTGGGGAAAACTGGTGGCTTCAGTGTAGACACTGATCTGTACATTTCAGTAAATCCAGGGGCTGTGAGCCCGTGTGTGCACTCACGCGTCAGCCCGTGTGTGCATGTGTGTGATCCCTTGTGCGTGTGTGTACATGTCTGTGTTCACATGCCAGTCCATGTGTGTGCTCACGTGTGAGACCCTGTGCAATTCCCTAGCTGTGTCCCTGGGAGCACCCAGGAGCCTCAGTGTCACCGTCACTGGAGTTCACGGGTGCGTCTGCACTGCTTTGGAGAGTAATGCAAATCTAAACCCGTTCTAAAAAATTACATTAAAAAAAAAGAAATACAGAATAGGGTTTGAGGCCCAGCTCAGCCCTGTGACTGGCGTCTCTGTGCCCACCCGTCCCCGCATCCTGTGGGCCCCACCGCAGATCGGATGGGCACAGCCACAGCTGCCCAGCCTGGAGCAGCCCCTTCTTAACGGTCCTCTGCCTGGCCAGGGCCTGATGACTGAGCTGATTAGGCCCCTGTGAGGGGCTGGGACTTTCCTGCCCCTCCTTCCTGCCCCAGCCACCTGCCCAGCTGCTAACTGCAGGCTGTGGGTCCCCCGAGATCCTTGAGGTCAGCGGCCCCTTCTTAGGTGTGGGGGAGCTGAGACATGCACACGCTACTTTTATGATTAAAAATGATTTGAGACCAAGGTGGAGAATGAGCAGCCTCGTCACCTCCCCAGTGTATGGCTTCAAGTCAGAGTCAGAAGTTGGGAGTCTGGCTGCAGACCAGGGCCTGACCTCTGGGGCTCTGCAAGGTGGACCCCAGTGCCCCTCTGCCCCCCAGCCTTGGCGGAGCTGCAGGGCTCGAGGTTGGCGGGGCAGGAGAGGACTGGGAAACGCAAAGGCAGTCTTGCCTCCGTGGTTCTGGAACCTCACCTGATGTGGAAATCCGTCCTAGAGGATTAATGTCAAAGCATGTCTGCATGTGTGAGTACACACACGTGTGTGCATGCGTGTATCTGTGTGTGCATGTGTAACAGTTGAAATCTTCCATCTGTAAACACAAACACCTTCAACTTTACAAAGCCAACAAAAACAATTTGCAGCAACTGCGAAAGTGTTAGTACAGTCATTTCATCGAAAACCTCAGAACGACGGGAAGAACCTAAGGACTACAAGCCTCCCTGCCGGGGAAGC
>NW_024070900.1:0-9409 GCF_014754425.2 Oryx dammah
CTGACTGTGGCTCAGATCATGAACTCCTTATTACCAAATTCAGACTCAAATTGAAGAAAGTAGGGAAAACTGCTAGACCATTCAGGTATGACCTAAATCAAATCCCTTATGATTATACAGTGGAAGTGAGAAATAGATTTAAGGGCCTAGATCTGATGGATAGAGTGCCTGATGAACTATGGAATGAGGTTGGTGACACTGTACAGGAGACAGGGATCAAGACCATCCCCATGGAAAAGAAATGCAAAAAAGCAAAATGGCTGTCTGGGGAGGCCTTACAAATAGCTGTGAAAAGAAGAGAAGCAAAAAGCAAAGGAGAAAAGGAAAGATACAACCATCTGAATGCAGAGTTCCAAAGAATAGCAAGAAGAGATAAGAAAGCCTTCCTCAGCGATCAATGCAAAGAAATAGAGGAAAACAACAGAATGGGAAAGACTAGGGATCTCTTCAAGAAAATTAGAGATACCAAGGGAATATTTCATGCAAAGATGGGCTCGATAAAGGACAGAAATGGTATGGACCTAACAGAGGCAGAAGATATTAAGAAGAGGTGGCAAGAATACACAGAAGAACTATACAAAAAAGATCTTCACGACCAAGATAATCATGATGGTGTGATCACTCACCTAGAGCCAGACATCCTGGAATGTGAAGTCAAGTGGGCCTTAGAAAGCATCACTACGAACAAAGCTAGTGGAGGTGATGGAATTCCAGTTGAGCTATTTCAAATCTGGAAGATGATGCTGTGAAAGTGCTGCACTCAATAGGCCAGCAAATTTGGAAAACTCAGCAGTGGCCACAGGACTGGAAAAGCTCAGTTTTCATTCCAATTCCAAAGAAAGGCAATGCCAAAGAATGCTCAAACTATCACACAATTGCACTCATCTCACATGCTAGTGAAGTAATGCTCAAAATTGTCCAAGCCAGGCTTCAGCAATACGTGAACCGTGAACTTACAGATGTTCAAGCTGGTTTTAGAAAAGGCAGAGGAACCAGAGATCAAACTGCCAACATCCGCTGGATCATGGAAAAAGCAAGAGAGTTCCAGAAAAACATCTGTTTCTGCTTTATTGACTATGTCAAAACCTTTGACTGTGTGGATCACAATCAACTGTGGAAAATTCTGAAAAAGATGGGAATACCAGACCACCTAACCTGCCTCTTGAGAAACCTGTATGCAGGTCAGGAAGCAACAGTTAGAACTGGACATGGAACAACAGACTGGTTCCAAATAGGAAAAGGAGTACGTCAAGGCTGTATATTGTCACCCTGCTTATTTAACTTCTATGCAGAGTACATCATGAGAAACGCTGGACTGGAAGAAGCAGAATCTGGAATCAAGATTTCTGGGAGAAATATCAATAACCTCAGATATGCAGATGACACCACCCTTATAGCAGAAAGTGAAGAGGAACTAAAAAGCCTCCTGATGAAAGTGAAAGTGGAGAGTGAAAAAGTTGGCTTAAAGCTCAACATTCAGAAAATGAAGATCATGGCATCTGGTCCCATCACTTCATGGGAAACAGTGTCAGACTTTATTTTTTTGGGCTCCAAAATCACTGCAGATGGTGACTGCAGCCATGAAATTAAAAGACGCTTACTCCTTAGAAGAAAAGTTATGACCAACCTAGATAGCATATTCAAAAGCAGGGACATTACTTTGCTGATGAAGGTCCATCTAGTCAAGGCTATGTTTTTTCCAGTAGTCATGTATGGATGTGAGTTGGACTGTGAAGAAAGCTGAGTGCTGAAGAATTGATGCTTTTGAACTGTGGTGGTGGAGAAGACTCTTGAGAGTCCCTTGGACTGCAAGGAGATCCAACCAGTCCATTCTGAAGGAGATTAACCCTAGGATTTCTTTGGAAGGAATGATGCTAAAGCTGAATCTCCAATACTTTGGCCACCTCATGTGAAGAGTTGACTCATTGGAAAAGACTCTGATGCTGGGAGGGATTGGGGGCAGGAGAAGAAGGAGACCACAGAGGATGAGATGGCTGGATGGCATCACGGACTTGATGGTCGCGAGTCTGAGTAAACTCTGGGAATTGGTGATGGACAGGGAGGCCTGGCGTGCTGCGATTCTTGGAGTTGCAAAGAGTCGGACACTACTGAGTGACCGAACTGAACTGAACTGTGTAAATATTCTGTAATTCTTTCATCTATTTTATGTTTGATAGACATTTGAGTTGTTTTTAGGTTTTGGCTATTATACATAGTGTCGTTTACGTGTGTGTGTGTGTGTGTGTGTGTGTGTGTGTGTGTGTGTGTGGAGTGTGTGTTTTTATTTAAATAAATTAGGTAAGTACCTTAACAAGTGAAACTGACAAAATGTATTTGGGAACAAACTATTGACTCCTGAAGAACATAGCTAGGTGGTGGGGATGAAAATACATGGGTGATTGCTTGCTAGCTTTGAGTTTGGAGTAAAATATGAAGAAAGACCTGGTATTTTCTTTTCTATGTTGATGTGCATTTCACTCAGCACCATCGTTACAAGCCAAGTGTCTGTATACATGGATCTCTTTTGGAATCCTCCATTTTGTTTTGCATAGGTCTGCTTTCCTATTCTTTCTCAATATTTCACTCTTATTATTGTAGCTTTATAATGAGCCCCACACCTAATAGCATTCATCTTCCAACTTTGTGCTTCTTTGTGATTGCCTTGGCTGTCATCATCATTCAGTCACTCAGTCATGTCTGACTCTTTGGACCCCATGGACTGCAGCACGCCAGGCTTCCTTGTCCATCACCATCTCCTGGAGCTTGCTCGGACTCATGTTTATTGAATCAATGATTCCATCCAACCATCTTATCCTCTGTCATCCCCTTTTCCTCCTGCCTTCAATCTTTCTGAGCATCATGGTCTTTTCTAATGAGTTGACTCTTCACATCAGGTGGCCAAAGTATTGGAACTTCAGCTTCTGCATCAGTCCTTCTGAGAATATTCAGGATTGATTTCCTTTAGGAATGACTGGTTTGATCTCCTTGCTGTCCAGGGGACTCTCAAGAGTCTTCTCCAACACTACAGTTCAAAAGCATCATTTCTTCATTGTTCAGCCTTCTTTATGGTCCAGCTCTCACATCCATACATGACTACGGGAAAATGATAGCTTTGACTACATGGACTTTTGTTGGCAAAGTAATGTCTCTGCTTTTTAATACACTGTCTAGGTTTGTCATAGCTTTTCTTGGCTATATTTGGCCTTTTATGTTCTCTTAGGAAGTTTAGAATATGTTTGTTAATTTCCACAAAAACTTGTTCATATTTGGAGTGAACAATAAATCTGTTCATCACTTTGGGGAAGTTGAAATCTATTTACACCTGAGTCTTCTAATCCATGAACATGGTAGATCCATTTATTCCTTAAGTTTATTTAGGCCTCAATGTTCTATAGCCTTTTTGTGCAGAGATCTTGACCAGCTTTTTGTAAAACATAAACCTAGATAGCATATTGAAAAGCAGAGATATTATTTTGCCAACAAAGTTTCTTCTAGTCAAGGCTATGGTTTTTCCATTGGTCATGTATGGATGTGAGAGTTGGACTGTGAAGAAAGCTAAGCACTGAAGAATTGATGCTTTTGAACTGTGGTGTTGGAGAAGACTCTTGAGAGTCCCTTGGACTGCAAGGAGATCCAGCCATTCCATCCTAAAGGAGATCAGTCCTGGGTGTTCATTGGAAGGACTGATGCTAAAGCTGAAACTCCAATACTCTGGCCACCTCATGTGAAGAGTTGACTCATTGGAAACGACTCTGATGCTGGGAGGGATTGGGGGCAGGAGAAGAAAGGGATGACAAAGCATGAGATGGCTGGATGGCATCACCAACTCGATGGACATGAGTTTGGGTGAACTCCGGGAGTTGGTATGGACAGGGAGGCCTGGCGTGCTGCAATTCATGGGGTTGCAAAGAGTCGGACATGACTGAGCGACTGAACTGAACTGAATTCCTATTTATTTCATTTTTTTGTCTTTAATGCTGTTGAATATTTAAAATTATTTTCTAATTCTTTCTTGATAATATAGAATGCTTTTGATATTGATAAGTTAACCCTGTATCCAGAAATTTTGCTGAAATCAATTTGATTCTGGTAGTGTACCTGTAGATTTCTTGAGATTGTATAGGAACAAAAATTACATTGTCTGTGATTCTTTCTAACCTGTGTTGTTTTTGTTTTCTTTCCTTATGGAGCTGGATGAACTCCATCACAATATTGCCAGGCAAGCTTCTCTTGTTTTGGATTTCTGGATGAAAGTTTTTACTGTTTCACCGTTAAATATGATGTTTGCTGTGGACTCTGATAAATACCCTCTATTATATTAAGAAAGTTCCCTTCTGTGCACACTTTGCCAAGTGTTGGTGACTTTTTTTAATCATGAAAGAATGTTTAATTTTATTCAATTTTTTTCTGCTTCTCTTGAGATGATCACACAAGTTTCTCCTCTATTATGCTAATTTTATGATATACAAGGGTGGAGTTTTGAATGTTAAACAAATTTTGCAGTTCTGAAATAATCTCAACTTGGCCATAATGCATTATTCTTTTTCTGTATCATTGTTTTCCTAATGTTTTATCTAGGATTCTGTATTTTTGTTGATGAGACATACTGATCTGTAATCTTCCTTTCTGAGCCTGTTCTTATCACTATCAAGTTTATGCTGGTATTATAACAGGATTTTTGAAGTTTCACATATTATGAATTATCTGCAAGAATTTGTAAGATCTATTTTATCTCCATATATTTAAAAATATGAAATGCTGAAGCTGTCTGGTTTCTTCAGGTTTCTCTGCTAGAAGATTTTTAGTTATAGACTCAATTTCTTTAGAAGATATATAATAACCATTCATATTTTTAATAAGTTTATGACTCTTGAAAGGTTTTGGTTTCACTAGGAATTTCTCACTTTTATCTAAATTTTCATATGTGTTGACATGAGGTTTTCATAGCATTTTTGTATTGTACTTTAAACCTCTTTGTCTTCTTCTGCCTTTATCTAAACTACTTCCAGTCTTCCATTTTCTGTAAATTTAGTTATTCTTTTTCCTAGTCTTTTGTAATGGATCTCTAATTTGTTTTTAGCCTTTATTCTTTCCTAATGTATATATTTCAGACTGCAAATGTCTGTCTTGACATATGTGAACTGGTGCTGGAAAAAAGGAATCATTCAGGAGTTACAGGGAAGGTTCTGCAGAGTTGACATCACTTTAAGTGGCTGTATCTGTCCTGGGTTTTGTTTTATTCAGATTTATTTGATTGGTCTTTCCCAGCCATGACAAAACCTAAAAAAGAAACAATGACTATTAAGTCAAGAATTTTACTGTCACCAAACTGTCGTCTTTGGATTACTGGCTAACAGACAGAGCCCTTGGGGCTTACCATTTTAACAACTGGTAAGTGCTTTCTACTTGGACTGCTGCTTTCTGGGACAGTGGTGGCATTGGGAAACAGAAAAAAAATGATCCACTGAGTTGAGGCACACTGAAGGAGGAATTGGCAGAGTTGGTTCAACAACTACTGAAAGAGTATTAAGAAGAGGTTAACAGAGTGTTTTGTTTGCTCAATAAATATTTACCAAGTGACTAATATGTACAGTGAATAGCATGGGCGGGAAGTTGTTGGCAGTGGGAACAAGACAGTAAATGTCCTGGTCAAGGTCACCATCTCAGGGCTGGGGGAGGGCGATCAACATACGTTGGTAAGTCTGATTGTTCAGAAATGCTGAATGTCCTTAACTGTACTGTTCTAAAAGGTGACAGTGTGAGGATGCTCTCCAGGAAGGGCTGTCTGTGTCCCTGTCATTTCACATTTTAGCTGGGTGACTGAAGGAAAATTATTTAGTGTCTTTATTATTTAATGTGCCCCAGTTTTGTCATCTGTAAAATTCTTTCTCTTGCTTTAAATCAAAATGAGAAAATCTCTGTAACTTGCTTACCATTGGGCCTCCTAGAACCCACATCTGAATGAGTGTCACCAAGGGTTTCTTGTGCTTTTACACCCTGCACCTGCCATCTCTCCATTTCTCCTTTCCTTCCGTGTGTGTGTGTGAAGTCGCTCAGTTGTGTCCGACTCTTTGCAACCCTGTGGACTGTAGCCTGCCAGGCTCCTCTGTCCATGGGATTCTCCAGGCAAGAATACTGGAGTGGGTTGTCATTTGCTTCCATGGAGCTGAATAATAAAGAACAAGAGAATCATCAATGTTTTAAGAAAATTTCTGGAAGTGGAATTTTTTCTGTACTTGATTTTATTTTTTCTTTACATCTTGGCTGTGCCAAGTGGCATAAGGGACCTTATTTCCCCAAACAGGGGTCAAATCTGCATCTTGCTCTTGATTTTAAAATTATGTTTGACATTTTTTTTTAAGATTCCACATATAAGTGACATCATGGAATATTTGGCTTTCAATGCCTGACTTACCTCACTTAGCATAATGCCCTCAAGTTCCATCCATGCTGTTGCAAATGACAGGATTTTCTTCTTTCTCTGGGCTGAATAATATTACATTGTGATATACACACATATCTTTTTTTATCTAATGTATAATATGCTGACTATAGTTGATAATGTTGTTGTTCAGTCACTAAGTCATGTCCGACACTTTGCGACTCCATGGACTGCAGCACACCCAGGCTTCCCTGTCCTTAACTATCTCCCTGAGTTTGCTCAAACTCCTGCCCTTTGAGTCAGTGATGTCATTCAACCATCTCATCCTCTGTAGTCCCCTTCTCCTTTTCTCTCAGTTTTTCCCAGCATCAGGGTCTTTTCCAGTGAGTCATCTCTTTGCATCAGGTGGCCAAAGTATTGGAGCTTCAGCATCAGTCCTTCCAACGAATATTCAGGGTTGATTTCTTTTAGGATTGACTGGTTTGATCTTCTTGCTCTCCAAGGGATTCTCAAGAGTCTTCTCCAGCACCACAGTTCAAAAGCATCAATTCTTTGGCACTCAGCCTTCTTTACGGTTGAACTCTTAAATCCATATATGACTACTAGAAAAACCACAGCTTTGACTTGTATAATTGAAATTTGCTAAGACAGAAGAACTTACATGTTTTCAATGAACAAACAAAGTAAATATGTGAGGTGAAAGTTATGTTACTTAACTCAATGAAGGGGGTGTCTTTTCACTGTGTGTGTGTATATATCTCAAATCATCACAGTGTATACTTTAAATATCATATGATTTATAACTGACATGTTTTGTCAGTTATACCTCATATATATATATATATATATATATATATATATATATATCAGTTCAGTTGCTCAGTCGTGTCCGGCTCTGCAACCCGATGAATCGCAGCACACCAGGCCTCCCTGCCCACCACCATCTCCCGGAGTTCACTCAGACTCATGTCCATCGAGTCCGTGATGCCATCCAGCCATCTCATCTTCGGTCGTCCCCTTCTCCTCCTGCCCCCAATCCCTCCCAGCATCAGAGTCTTTCCCAATGACTCAACTCTTTGCATGAGGTGGCCAAAGTATTGAAATTTCAGCTTCAGCATCATTCCTTCCAAAGAAATCCCAGGGTTGATCTCCTTCAGAATGGACTGGTTGGATCTCCCTGCAGTCCAAGGGACTCTCAAGAGTCTTCTCCAACACCACAGTTCAAAAGCATCAATTCTTCGGCGCTCAGCCTTCTTCACAGTCCAACTCTCACATCCATACATGACCACAGGAAAAACCATAGCCTTGATTAGATGGACCTTCGTTGGCAAAGTAATGTCTCTGCTTTTGAATATACTATCTAGGTGGGTCATAACTTTTCTTCCAAGGAGTAAGCGTCTTTTAATTTCATGGCTGCAGTCACCATCTGCAGTGATTTTGGAGCCCCCAAAAATAAAGTCTGACGCTGTTTCCACTGTTTCCCCATCTATTTGCCATGAAGTGATGGGACCAGATGCCATGATCTTCATTTTCTGAATGTTGAGCTTTAAGCCAACTTTTTCACTCTCCACTTTCACTTTCATCAAGAGGCTTTTTAGTTCCTCTTCACTTTCTGCCATAAGGGTGGTGTCATCTGCATACCTGAGGTTATTGATATTTCTCCCAGCAATCTTGATTCCAGCTTGTGCTTCTTCCACTCAGCGTTTCTCATGATGTCCTCTGCATAGAAGTTAAATAAGCAGGGTGACAATATACAGCCTTGACGTACTCCTTTTCCTATTTGGAACCAGTCTGTTGTTCCATGTCCAGTTCTAACTGTTGCTTCCTGACCTGCATACAGATTTCTCAAGAGGCAGGTCAGGTGGTCTGGTATTCCCATCTCTTTCAGAATTTTCCACAGTTGATTGTGATCCACATAGTCAAAGGCTTTGGCATAGTCAATAAAGCAGAAACAGATGTTTTTCTGGAACTCTCTTGCTTTTTCCATGATCCAGCGGATGTTGGCAATTTGATCTCTGGTTCCTCTGCCTTTTCTAAAACCAGCTTGAACATTAGGGAGTTCATGGTTCATGTATTGCTGAAGTCTGGCTTGGACAATTTTGAGCATTACTTTACTAGCATGTGAGATGAGTACAATTGTGTGGTAGTTTGAGCATTCTTTGGCATTGCCTTTCTTTGGAATTGGAATGAAAACTGAGCTTTTCCAGTCCTGTGGCCACTGCTGAGTTTTCCAAATTTGCTGGCCTATTGAGTGCAGCACTTTCACAGCATCATCTTTCAGGATTTGAAACCGCTCAACTGGAATTCCATCACCTCCACTAGCTTTGTTCATAGTGATGCTTTCTAAGGCCCACTTGACTTCACATTCCAAGATGTCTGGCTCTAGATTAGTGATCACATCATCATGATTATCTGGGTCGTGCAGATCTTTTTTATACAGTTCTTCTCTGTATTCTTGCCACCTCTTTTTAATATCTTCTGCTTCTGTTAGGTCCAGACCATTTCTGTCCTTTATCGAGCCCATCTTTGCATGAAGTGTTCCCTTGGCATCTCTAATTTTCTTGAAGAGATCTCTAGTCTTTCCCATTCTGTTGTTTTCCTCTATTTCTTTGCATTGATCGCTGAAGAAGCCTTTCTTATCTCTTCTTGCTATTCTTTGGAACTCTGCATTCAGATGCTTATATCTTTCCTTTTCTGTTTTGCTTTTCGTCTCTCTTCTTTTCACAGCTATTTGTAAGGCCTCCCCAGACAGCCATTTTGCTTTTTTGCATTTCTGTTCCATGGGGATGGTCTTGATCCCTGACTCCTGTACAGTGTCACCAACCTCATTCCATAGTTCATCAGGCACTCTATCCATCAGATCTAGGCCCTTAAATCTATTTCTCACTTCCACTGTATAATCATAAGGGATTTGATTTAGGTCATACCTGAATGGTCTAGTGGTTTTCCCTACTTTCTTCAATTTAAGTCTGAATTTGGCAATAAGGAGTTCATGATCTGAGCCACAGTCAGCTCCTGGTCTTGTTT